>NW_026989192.1:0-102636 GCF_030222135.1 Aotus nancymaae
CTGTTTGGGACTCTGCAGAGAAAGTCTCTGCAGACTGCTGAATCCACACACGGGTTTAACTCTGGAAGTTGAGTGCACACACATTGACAACCGTTCTGTTAGATAGCTGCGTTTTGGATTTAGAAGCAGATATTTCCCTGTGCTTACTGCTGTTTCTTCCATATGCCGGTAATGGGCTGAAAACGCCTGTTTTGGGACTCTGCAGAGAAAGTCTCTGCAGACTGCTGAAGCCACACACGGGTTTAAACTCTGGAAGTTGAGTGCACACATTGACAACCGTTCTGTTAGATAGCTGCGTTTTGGATTTAGAAGCAGATATTTCCCTGTGCTTACTGCTGTTTCTTCCATATGCCGGTAATCGGGCTGAAAACGCCTGTTTTGGGACTCTGCAGAGAAAGTCTCTGCAGACTGCTGAATCCACACACGGGTTTAACTCTGGAAGTTGAGTGCACACATTGACAACCGTTCTGTTAGATAGCTGCGTTTTGGATTTAGAAGCAGATATTTCCCTGTGCTTACTGCTGTTTCTTTCCATATGCCGGTAATGGGCTGAAAACGCCTGTTTTGGGACTCTGCAGAGAAAGTCTCTGCAGGACTGCTGAATCCACACACGGGTTTAACTCTGGAAGTTGAGTGCACACATTGACAACCGTTCTGTTAGATAGCTGCGTTTTGGATTTAGAAGCAGATATTTCCCTGTGCTTACTGCTGTTTCTTCCATATGCCGGTAATGGGCTGAAAACGCCTGTTTTGGGACTCTGCAGAGAAAGTCTCTGCAGACTGCTGAATCCACACACGGGTTTAACTCTGGAAGTTGAGTGCACACATTGACAACCGTTCTGTTAGATAGCTGCGTTTTGGATTTAGAAGCAGATATTTCCCTGTGCTTACTGCTGTTTCTTCCATATGCCGGTAATGGGCTGAAAACGCCTGTGTTGGGACTCTGCAGAGAAAGTCTCTGCAGACTGCTGAATCCACACACGGGTTTAACTCTGGAAGTTGAGTGCACACATTGACAACCGTTCTGTTAGATAGCTGCGTTTTGGATTTAGAAGCAGATATTTCCCTGTGCTTACTGCTGTTTCTTCCATATGCCGGTAATGGGCTGAAAACGCCTGTTTTGGGACTCTGCAGAGAAAGTCTCTGCAGACTGCTGAATCCACACAGCCGGGTTTAACTCTGGAAGTTGAGTGCACACATTGACAACCGTTCTGTTAGATAGCTGTGTTTTGGATTTAGAAGCAGATATTTCCCTGTGCTTACTGCTGTTTCTTCCATATGCCGGTAATGGGGCTGAAAACGCCTGTTTTGGGACTCTGCAGAGAAAGTCTCTGCAGACTGCTGAATCCACACACGGGTTTAACTCTGGAAGTTGAGTGCACACATTGACAACCGTTCTGTTAGATAGCTGCATTTTGGATTTAGAAGCAGATATTTCCCTGTGCTTACTGCTGTTTCTTCCATATGCCGGTAATGGGCTGAAAACACCTGTTTTGGGACTCTGCAGAGAAAGTGTTTGCAGACTGCTGAATCCACACACGGGTTTAACTCTGGAAGTTGAGTGCACACATTGACAACCGTTCTGTTAGATAGCTGCGTTTTGGATTTAGAAGCAGATATTTCCCTGTGCTTACTGCTGTTTCTTCCATATGCCGGTAATGGGCTGAAAACGCCTGTTTTGGGACTCTGCAGAGAAGGTCTCTGCAGACTGCTGAATCCACACACGGGTTTAACTCTGGAAGTTGAGTGCACTCATTGACAAACCGTTCTGTTAGATAGCTGCGTTTTGGATTTAGAAGCAGATATTTCCCTGTGCTTACTGCTGTTTCTTCCATATGCCGGTAATGGGGCTGAAAAACGCCTGTTTTGGGACTCTGCAGAGAAAGTCTCTGCAGACTGCTGAATCCACACACGGGTTTAACTCTGGAAGTTGAGTGCACACATTGACAACCGTTCTGTTAGATAGCTGCGTTTTGGATTTAGAAGCAGATATTTCCCTGTGCTTACTGCTGTTTCTTCCATATGCCGGTAATGGGCTGAAAACGCCTGTTTTGGGACTCTGCAGAGAAAGTCTCTGCAGACTGCTGAATCCACACACGGGTTTAACTCTGGAAGTTGAGTGCACACATTGACAACCGTTCTGTTAGATAGCTGCGTTTTGGATTTAGAAGCAGATATTTCCCTGTGCTTACTGCTGTTTCTTCCATATGCCGGTAATGGGCTGAAAACGCCTGTTTTGGGACTCTGCAGAGAAAGTCTCTGCAGACTGCTGAATCCACACACGGGTTTAACTCTGGAAGTTGAGTGCACACATTGACAACCGTTCTGTTAGATAGCTGCGTTTTGGATTTAGAAGCAGATGTTTCCCTGTGCTTTACTGCTGTTTCTTCCATATGCTGGGTAATGGGCTGAAAAACACCTGTTTTGGGACTCTGCAGAGAAAGTGTTTGCAGACTGCTTAATCCACACACGGGTTTAACTCTGGAAGTTGAGTGCACACATTGACAACCGTTCTGTTAGATAGCTGCGTTTTGGATTTAGAAGCAGATATTTCCCTGTGCTTACTGCTGTTTCTTCCATATGCCGGTAATGGGCTGAAAACGCCTGTTTTGGGACTCTGCAGAGAAAGTCTCTGCAGACTGCTGAATCCACACACGGGTTTAACTCTGGAAGTTGAGTGCACACATTGACAACCGTTCTGTTAGAGTAGCTGCGTTTTGGATTTAGAAGCAGATATTTCCCTGTGCTTACTGCTGTTTCTTCCATATGCCGGTAATGGGCTGAAAAACGCCTGTTTTGGGACTCTGCAGAGAAAGTCTCTGCAGACTGCTGAATCCACACACGGGTTTAACTCTGGAAGTTGAGTGCACACATTGACAACCGTTCTGTTAGATAGCTGCGTTTTGGATTTAGAAGCAGATATTTCCCTGTGCTTACTGCTGTTTCTTCCATATGCCGGTAATGGGCTGAAAACGCCTGTTTTGGGACTCTGCAGAGAAAGTCTCTGCAGACTGCTGAATCCACACACGGGTTTAACTCTGGAAGTTGAGTGCACACATTGACAACCGTTCTGTTAGATAGCTGCGTTTTGGATTTAGAAGCAGATATTTCCCTGTGCTTACTGCTGTTTCTTCCATATGCCGGTAATGGGCTGAAAACGCCTGTTTTGGGACTCTGCAGAGAAAGTCTCTGCAGACTGCTGAATCCACACCACGGGTTTAACTCTGGAAGTTGAGTGCACACATTGACAACCGTTCTGTTAGATAGCTGCGTTTTGGATTTAGAAGCAGATATTTCCCTGTGCTTACTGCTGTTTCTTCCATATGCCGGTAATGGGCTGAAACGCCTGTTTTGGGACTCTGCAGAGAAAGTCTCTGCAGACTGCTGAATCCACACACGGGTTTAACTCTGGAAGTTGAGTGCACACATTGACAACCGTTCTGTTAGATAGCTGCGTTTTGGATTTAGAAGCAGATATTTCCCTGTGCTTACTGCTGTTTCTTCCATATGCCGGTAATGGGCTGAAAACGCCTGTTTTGGGACTCTGCAGAGAAAGTCTCTGCAGACTGCTGAATCCACACACGGGTTTAACTCTGGAAGTTGAGTGCACACATTGACAACCGTTCTGTTAGATAGCTGCGTTTGGATTTAGAAGCAGATATTTCCCTGTGCTTACTGCTGTTTCTTCCATATGCCGGTAATGGGCTGAAAACGCCTGTTTTGGGACTCTTGCAGAGAAAGCGTTTGCAGACTGCTGAATCCACACACGGGTTTAACTCTGGAAGTTGAGTGCACACATTGACAACCGTTCTGTTAGATAGCTGCGTTTTGGATTTAGAAGCAGATATTTCCCTGTGCTTACTGCTGTTTCTTCCATATGCCGGTAATGGGCTGAAAACGCCTGTTTTGGGACTCTGCAGAGGAAAGTCTCTGCAGACTGCTGAATCCACACACGGGTTTAACTCTGGAAGTTGAGTGCACAACATTGACAACCGTTCTGTTAGATAGCTGCGTTTTGGATTTAGAAGCAGATATTTCCCTGTGCTTACTGCTGTTTCTTCCATATGCCGGTAATGGGCTGAAAACGCCTGTTTTGGGACTCTGCAGAGAAAGTCTCTGCAGACTGCTGAATCCACACACGGGTTTAACTCTGGAAGTTGAGTGCACACATTGACAACCGTTCTGTTAGATAGCTGCGTTTTGGATTTAGAAGCAGATATTTCCCTGTGCTTACTGCTGTTTCTTCCATATGCCGGTAATGGGCTGAAAACGCCTCGTTTTGGGACTCTGCAGAGAAAGTCTCTGCAGACTGCTGAATCCACACACGGGTTTAACTCTGGAAGTTGAGTGCACACATTGACAACCGTTCTGTTAGATAGCTGCGTTTTGGATTTAGAAGCAGATATTTCCCTGTGCTTACTGCTGTTTCTTCCATATGCCGGTAATGGGCTGAAAACGCCTGTTTTGGGACTCTGCAGAGAAAGTCTCTGCAGGACTGCTGAATCCACACACGGGTTTAACTCTGGAAGTTGAGTGCACACATTGACAAACCGTTCTGTTAGATAGCTGCGTTTTGGATTTAGAAGCAGATATTTCCCTGTGCTTACTGCTGTTTCTTCCATATGCCGGTAATGGGCTGAAAACGCCTGTTTTGGGACTCTGCAGAGAAAGTCTCTGCAGACTGCTGAATCCACACACGGGTTTAACTCTGGAAGTTGAGTGCACACATTGACAACCGTTCTGTTAGATAGCTGCGTTTTGGATTTAGAAGCAGATGTTTCCCTGTGTTTACTGCTGTTTCTTCCATATGCTGGTAATGGGCTGAAAACACCTGTTTTGGGACTCTGCAGAGAAAGTGTTTGCAGACTGCTGAATCCACACACGGGTTTAACTCTGGAAGTTGAGTGCACACATTGACAACCGTTCTGTTAGATAGCTGCGTTTTGGATTTAGAAGCAGATATTTCCCTGTGCTTACTGCTGTTTCTTCCATATGCCGGTAATGGGCTGAAAACGCCTGTTTTGGGACTCTGCAGAGAAAGTCTCTGCAGACTGCTGAATCCACACACGGGTTTAACTCTGGAAGTTGAGTGCACACATTGACAACCGTTCTGTTAGATAGCTGCGTTTTGGATTTAGAAGCAGATATTTCCCTGTGCTTACTGCTGTTTCTTCCATATGCCGGTAATGGGCTGAAAACGCCCTGTTTTGGGACTCTGCAGAGAAAGTCTCTGCAGGACTGCTGAATCCCACACACGGGTTTAACTCTGGAAGTTGAGTGCACACATTGACAACCGTTCTGTTAGATAGCTGCGTTTTGGATTTAGAGAGCAGATATTTTCCCTGTGCTTACTGCTGTTTCTTCCATATGCCGGTAATGGGCTGAAAACGCCTGTTTTGGGACTCTGCAGAGAAAGTCTCTGCAGACTGCTGAATCCACACACGGGTTTAACTCTGGAAGTTGAGTGCACACATTGACAACCGTTCTGTTAGATAGCTGCGTTTTGGATTTAGAAGCAGATATTTCCCTGTGCTTACTGCTGTTTCTTCCATATGCCGGTAATCGAGGCTGAAAACGCCTGTTTTGGGACTCTGCAGAGAAAGTCTCTGCAGACTGCTGAATCCACACACGGGTTTAACTCTGGAAGTTGAGTGCACACATTGACAACCGTTCTGTTAGATAGCTGCGTTTTGGATTTAGAAGCAGATATTTCCCTGTGCTTACTGCTGTTTCTTCCATATGCCGGTAATGGGCTGAAAACGCCTGTTTTGGGACTCTGCAGAGAAAGTCTCTGCAGACTGCTGAATCCACACACGGGTTTAACTCTGGAAGTTGAGTGCACACATTGACAACCGTTCTGTTAGATAGCTGCGTTTTGGATTTAGAAGCAGATATTTCCCTGTGCTTACTGCTGTTTCTTCCATATGCCGGTAATTGGGCTGAAAACGCCTGTTTTGGGACTCTGCAGAGAAAGTCTCTGCAGACTGCTGAATCCACACACGGGTTTAACTCTGGAAGTTGAGTGCACACATTGACAACCGTTCTGTTAGATAGCTGCGTTTTGGATTTAGAAGCAGATATTTCCCTGTGCTTACTGCTGTTTCTTCCATATGCCGGTAATGGGCTGAAAACGCCTGTTTTGGGACTCTGCAGAGAAAGTCTCTGCAGACTGCTGAATCCACACACGGGTTTAACTCTGGAAGTTGAGTGCACACATTGACAACCGTTCTGTTAGATAGCTGCGTTTTGGATTTAGAAGCAGATATTTCCCTGTGCTTACTGCTGTTTCTTCCATAGGCCGGTAATGGGCTGAAAACGCCTGTTTTGGGACTCTGCAGAGAAAGTCTCTGCAGACTGCTGAATCCACACACGGGTTTAACTCTGGAAGTTGAGTGCACACATTGACAACCGTTCTGTTAGATAGCTGCGTTTTGGATTTAGAAGCAGATATTTCCCTGTGCTTACTGCTGTTTCTTCCATATGCCGGTAATGGGCTGAAAACGCCTGTTTTGGGACTCTGCAGAGAAAGTCTCTGCAGACTGCTGAATCCACACACGGGTTTAACTCTGGAAGTTGAGTGCACACATTGACAACCGTTCTGTTAGATAGCTGCGTTTTGGATTTAGAAGCAGATATTTCCCTGTGCTTACTGCTGTTTCTTCCATATGCCGGTAATGGGCTGAAAACGCCTGTGTTGGGACTCTGCAGAGAAAGTCTCTGCAGACTGCTGAATCCACACATGGGTTTAACTCTGGAAGTTGAGTGCACACATTGACAACCGTTCTGTTAGATAGCTGCGTTTTGGATTTAGAAGCAGATGTTTCCCTGTGCTTACTGCTGTTTCTTCCATATGCCGGTAATGGGCTGAAAACACCTGTTTTGGGACTCTGCAGAGAAAGTGTTTGCAGACTGCTGAATCCACACACGGGTTTAAACTCTGGAAGTTGAGTGCACACATTGACAACCGTTCTGTTAGATAGCTGCGTTTTGGATTTAGAAGCAGATATTTCCCTGTGCTTACTGCTGTTTCTTCCATATGCCGGTAATGGGCTGAAAACGCCTGTTTTGGGACTCTGCAGAGAAAGTCTCTGCAGACTGCTGAATCCACACACGGGTTTAACTCTGGAAGTTGAGTGCACACATTGACAACCGTTCTGTTAGATAGCTTCGTTTTGGATTTAGAAGCAGATATTTCCCTGTGCTTACTGCTGTTTCTTCCATATGCCGGTAATCGGGCTGAAAACGCCTGTTTTGGGGACTCTGCAGAGAAAGTCTCTGCAGACTGCTGAATCCACACACGGGTTTAACTCTGGAAGTTGAGTGCACACATTGACAACCGTTCTGTTAGATAGCTGCGTTTTGGATTTAGAAGCAGATATTTCCCTGTGCTTACTGCTGTTTCTTCCATATGCCGGTAATGGGCTGAAAACGCCTGTTTTGGGACTCTGCAGAGAAAGTCTCTGCAGACTGCTGAATCCACACACGGGTTTAACTCTGGAAGTTGAGTGCACACATTGACAACCGTTCTGTTAGATAGCTGCGTTTTGGATTTAGAAGCAGATATTTCCCTGTGCTTACTGCTGTTTCTTCCATATGCCGGTAATGGGCTGAAAACGCCTGTTTTGGGACTCTGCAGAGAAAGTCTCTGCAGACTGCTGAATCCACACACGGGTTTAACTCTGGAAGTTGAGTGCACACATTGACAACCGTTCTGTTAGATAGCTGCGTTTTGGATTTAGAAGCAGATATTTCCCTGTGCTTACTGCTGTTTCTTCCATATGCCGGTAATGGGCTGAAAACGCCTGTTTTGGGACTCTGCAGAGAAAGTCTCTGCAGACTGCTGAATCCACACACGGGTTTAACTCTGGAAGTTGAGTGCACACATGGACAACCGTTCTGTTAGATAGCTGCGTTTTGGATTTAGAAGCAGATATTTCCCTGTGCTTACTGCTGTTTCTTCCATATGCCGGTAATGGGCTGAAAACGCCTGTTTTGGGACTCTGCAGAGAAAGTCTCTGCAGACTGCTGAATCCACACACGGGTTTAACTCTGGAAGTTGAGTGCACACATTGACAACCGTTCTGTTAGATAGCTGCGTTTTGGATTTAGAAGCAGATATTTCCCTGTGCTTACTGCTGTTTCTTCCATATGCCGGTAATGGGCTGAAAACGCCTGTTTTGGGACTCTGCAGAGAAAGCGTTTGCAGACTGCTGAATCCACACACGGGATTAACTCTGGAAGTTGAGTGCACACATTGACAACCGTTCTGTTAGATAGCTGCGTTTTGGATTTAGAAGCAGATATTTCCCTGTGCTTACTGCTGTTTCTTCCATATGCCGGTAATGGGCTGAAAACGCCTGTTTTGGGACTCTGCAGAGAAAGTCTCTGCAGACTGCTGAATCCACACACGGGTTTAACTCTGGAAGTTGAGTGCACACATTGACAACCGTTCTGTTAGATAGCTGCGTTTTGGATTTAGAAGCAGATATTTCCCTGTGCTTACTGCTGTTTCTTCCATATGCCGGTAATGGGCTGAAAACGCCTGTTTTGGGACTCTGCAGAGAAAGCGTTTGCAGACTGCTGAATCCACACACGGGTTTTTAACTCTGGAAGTTGAGTGCACACATTGACAACCGTTCTGTTAGATAGCTGCGTTTTGGATTTAGAAGCAGATATTTCCCTGTGCTTACTGCTGTTTCTTCCATATGCCGGTAATGGGCTGAAAACGCCTGTTTTGGGACTCTGCAGAGAAAGTCTCTGCAGACTGCTGAATCCACACACGGGTTTAACTCTGGAAGTTGAGTGCACACATTGACAACCGTTCTGTTAGATAGCTGCGTTTTGGATTTAGAAGCAGATATTTCCCTGTGCTTACTGCTGTTTCTTCCATATGCCGGTAATGGGCTGAAAACGCCTGTTTTGGGACTCTGCAGAGAAAGTCTCTGCAGACTGCTGAATCCACACACGGGTTTAACTCTGGAAGTTGAGTGCACACATTGACAACCGTTCTGTTAGATAGCTGCGTTTTGGATTTAGAAGCAGATATTTCCCTGTGCTTACTGCTGTTTCTTCCATATGCCGGTAATGGGCTGAAAACGCCTGTTTTGGGACTCTGCAGAGAAAGTCTCTGCAGACTGCTGAATCCACACACGGGTTTAACTCTGGAAGTTGAGTGCACACATTGACAACCGTTCTGTTAGATAGCTGCGTTTTGGATTTAGAAGCAGATATTTCCCTGTGCTTACTGCTGTTTCTTCCATATGCCGGTAATGGGCTGAAAACGCCTGTTTTGGGACTCTGCAGAGAAAGTCTCTGCAGACTGCTGAATCCACACACGGGTTTAACTCTGGAAGTTGAGTGCACACATTGACAACCGTTCTGTTAGATAGCTGCGTTTTGGATTTAGAAGCAGATATTTCCCTGTGCTTACTGCTGTTTCTTCCATATGCCGGTAATGGGCTGAAAACGCCTGTTTTGGGACTCTGCAGAGAAAGTCTCTGCAGACTGCTGAATCCACACACGGGTTTAACTCTGGAAGTTGAGTGCACACATTGACAACCGTTCTGTTAGATAGCTGCGTTTTGGATTTAGAAGCAGATATTTCCCTGTGCTTACTGCTGTTTCTTCCATATGCCGGTAATGGGCTGAAAACGCCTGTTTTGGGACTCTGCAGAGAAAGTCTCTGCAGACTGCTGAATCCACACACGGGTTTAACTCTGGAAGTTGAGTGCACACATTGACAACCGTTCTGTTAGATAGCTGTGTTTTGGATTTAGAAGCAGATATTTCCCTGTGCTTACTGCTGTTTCTTCCATATGCCGGTAATGGGCTGAAAACGCCTGTTTTGGGACTCTGCAGAGAAAGTCTCTGCAGACTGCTGAATCCACACACGGGTTTAACTCTGGAAGTTGAGTGCACACATTGACAACCGTTCTGTTAGATAGCTGCGTTTTGGATTTAGAAGCAGATATTTCCCTGTGCTTACTGCTGTTTCTTCCATATGCCGGTAATGGGCTGAAAACACCTGTTTTGGGACTCTGCAGAGAAAGTGTTTGCAGACTGCTGAATCCACACACGGGTTTAACTCTGGAAGTTGAGTGCACACATTGACAACCGTTCTGTTAGATAGCTGCGTTTTGGATTTAGAAGCAGATATTTCCCTGTGCTTACTGCTGTTTCTTCCATATGCCGGTAATGGGCTGAAAACGCCTGTTTTGGGACTCTGCAGAGAAAGTCTCTGCAGACTGCTGAATCCACACACGGGTTTAACTCTGGAAGTTGAGTGCACACATTGACAACCGTTCTGTTAGATAGCTGCGTTTTGGATTTAGAAGCAGATATTTCCCTGTGCTTACTGCTGTTTCTTCCATATGCCGGTAATGGGCTGAAAACGCCTGTTTTGGGACTCTGCAGAGAAAGTCTCTGCAGACTGCTGAATCCACACACGGGTTTAACTCTGGAAGTTGAGTGCACACATTGACAACCGTTCTGTTAGATAGCTGCGTTTTGGATTTAGAAGCAGATATTTCCCTGTGCTTACTGCTGTTTCTTCCATATGCCGGTAATGGGCTGAAAACGCCTGTTTTGGGACTCTGCAGAGAAAGTCTCTGCAGACTGCTGAAGCCACACACGGGTTTAACTCTGGAAGTTGAGTGCACACATTGACAACCGTTCTGTTAGATAGCTGCGTTTTGGATTTAGAAGCAGATGTTTCCCTGTGTTTACTGCTGTTTCTTCCATATGCTGGTAATGGGCTGAAAACACCTGTTTTGGGACTCTGCAGAGAAAGTGTTTGCAGACTGCTGAATCCACACACGGGTTTAACTCTGGAAGTTGAGTGCACACATTGACAACCGTTCTGTTAGATAGCTGCGTTTTGGATTTAGAAGCAGATATTTCCCTGTGCTTACTGCTGTTTCTTCCATATGCCGGTAATGGGCTGAAAACGCCTGTTTTGGGACTCTGCAGAGAAAGTCTCTGCAGACTGCTGAATCCACACACGGGTTTAACTCTGGAAGTTGAGTGCACACATTGACAACCGTTCTGTTAGATAGCTGCGTTTTGGATTTAGAAGCAGATATTTCCCTGTGCTTACTGCTGTTTCTTCCATATGCCGGTAATGGGCTGAAAACGCCTGTTTTGGGACTCTGCAGAGAAAGTCTCTGCAGACTGCTGAATCCACACACGGGTTTAACTCTGGAAGTTGAGTGCACACATTGACAACCGTTCTGTTAGATAGCTGCGTTTTGGATTTAGAAGCAGATATTTCCCTGTGCTTACTGCTGTTTCTTCCATATGCCGGTAATGGGCTGAAAACGCCTGTTTTGGGACTCTGCAGAGAAAGTCTCTGCAGACTGCTGAATCCACACACGGGTTTAACTCTGGAAGTTGAGTGCACACATTGACAACCGTTCTGTTAGATAGCTGCGTTTTGGATTTAGAAGCAGATATTTCCCTGTGCTTACTGCTGTTTCTTCCATATGCCGGTAATGGGCTGAAAACGCCTGTTTTGGGACTCTGCAGAGAAAGTCTCTGCAGACTGCTGAATCCACACACGGGTTTAACTCTGGAAGTTGAGTGCACACATTGACAACCGTTCTGTTAGATAGCTGCGTTTTGGATTTAGAAGCAGATATTTCCCTGTGCTTACTGCTGTTTCTTCCATATGCCGGTAATGGGCTGAAAACGCCTGTTTTGGGACTCTGCAGAGAAAGTCTCTGCAGACTGCTGAATCCACACACGGGTTTAACTCTGGAAGTTGAGTGCACACATTGACAACCGTTCTGTTAGATAGCTGCGTTTTGGATTTAGAAGCAGATATTTCCCTGTGCTTACTGCTGTTTCTTCCATATGCCGGTAATGGGCTGAAAACGCCTGTTTTGGGACTCTGCAGAGAAAGTCTCTGCAGACTGCTGAATCCACACACGGGTTTAACTCTGGAAGTTGAGTGCACACATTGACAACCGTTCTGTTAGATAGCTGCGTTTTGGATTTAGAAGCAGATATTTCCCTGTGCTTACTGCTGTTTCTTCCATATGCCGGTAATGGGCTGAAAACGCCTGTTTTGGGACTCTGCAGAGAAAGTCTCTGCAGACTGCTGAATCCACACACGGGTTTAACTCTGGAAGTTGAGTGCACACATTGACAACCGTTCTGTTAGATAGCTGCGTTTTGGATTTAGAAGCAGATATTTCCCTGTGCTTACTGCTGTTTCTTCCATAGGCCGGTAATGGGCTGAAAACGCCTGTTTTGGGACTCTGCAGAGAAAGTCTCTGCAGACTGCTGAATCCACACACGGGTTTAACTCTGGAAGTTGAGTGCACACATTGACAACCGTTCTGTTAGATAGCTGCGTTTTGGATTTAGAAGCAGATATTTCCCTGTGCTTACTGCTGTTTCTTCCATATGCCGGTAATGGGCTGAAAACGCCTGTTTTGGGACTCTGCAGAGAAAGTCTCTGCAGACTGCTGAATCCACACACGGGTTTAACTCTGGAAGTTGAGTGCACACATTGACAACCGTTCTGTTAGATAGCTGCGTTTTGGATTTAGAAGCAGATATTTCCCTGTGCTTACTGCTGTTTCTTCCATATGCCGGTAATGGGCTGAAAACGCCTGTGTTGGGACTCTGCAGAGAAAGTCTCTGCAGACTGCTGAATCCACACATGGGTTTAACTCTGGAAGTTGAGTGCACACATTGACAACCGTTCTGTTAGATAGCTGCGTTTTGGATTTAGAAGCAGATGTTTCCCTGTGCTTACTGCTGTTTCTTCCATATGCCGGTAATGGGCTGAAAACACCTGTTTTGGGACTCTGCAGAGAAAGTGTTTGCAGACTGCTGAATCCACACACGGGTTTAACTCTGGAAGTTGAGTGCACACATTGACAACCGTTCTGTTAGATAGCTGCGTTTTGGATTTAGAAGCAGATATTTCCCTGTGCTTACTGCTGTTTCTTCCATATGCCGGTAATGGGCTGAAAACGCCTGTTTTGGGACTCTGCAGAGAAAGTCTCTGCAGACTGCTGAATCCACACACGGGTTTAACTCTGGAAGTTGAGTGCACACATTGACAACCGTTCTGTTAGATAGCTTCGTTTTGGATTTAGAAGCAGATATTTCCCTGTGCTTACTGCTGTTTCTTCCATATGCCGGTAATGGGCTGAAAACGCCTGTTTTGGGACTCTGCAGAGAAAGTCTCTGCAGACTGCTGAATCCACACACGGGTTTAACTCTGGAAGTTGAGTGCACACATTGACAACCGTTCTGTTAGATAGCTGCGTTTTGGATTTAGAAGCAGATATTTCCCTGTGCTTACTGCTGTTTCTTCCATATGCCGGTAATGGGCTGAAAACGCCTGTTTTGGGACTCTGCAGAGAAAGTCTCTGCAGACTGCTGAATCCACACACGGGTTTAACTCTGGAAGTTGAGTGCACACATTGACAACCGTTCTGTTAGATAGCTGCGTTTTGGATTTAGAAGCAGATATTTCCCTGTGCTTACTGCTGTTTCTTCCATATGCCGGTAATGGGCTGAAAACGCCTGTTTTGGGACTCTGCAGAGAAAGTCTCTGCAGACTGCTGAATCCACACACGGGTTTAACTCTGGAAGTTGAGTGCACACATTGACAACCGTTCTGTTAGATAGCTGCGTTTTGGATTTAGAAGCAGATATTTCCCTGTGCTTACTGCTGTTTCTTCCATATGCCGGTAATGGGCTGAAAACGCCTGTTTTGGGACTCTGCAGAGAAAGTCTCTGCAGACTGCTGAAGCCACACACGGGTTTAACTCTGGAAGTTGAGTGCACACATTGACAACCGTTCTGTTAGATAGCTGCGTTTTGGATTTAGAAGCAGATATTTCCCTGTGCTTACTGCTGTTTCTTCCATATGCCGGTAATGGGCTGAAAACGCCTGTTTTGGGACTCTGCAGAGAAAGTCTCTGCAGACTGCTGAATCCACACACGGGTTTAACTCTGGAAGTTGAGTGCACACATTGACAACCGTTCTGTTAGATAGCTGCGTTTTGGATTTAGAAGCAGATATTTCCCTGTGCTTACTGCTGTTTCTTCCATATGCCGGTAATGGGCTGAAAACGCCTGTTTTGGGACTCTGCAGAGAAAGCGTTTGCAGACTGCTGAATCCACACACGGGATTAACTCTGGAAGTTGAGTGCACACATTGACAACCGTTCTGTTAGATAGCTGCGTTTTGGATTTAGAAGCAGATATTTCCCTGTGCTTACTGCTGTTTCTTCCATATGCCGGTAATGGGCTGAAAACGCCTGTTTTGGGACTCTGCAGAGAAAGTCTCTGCAGACTGCTGAATCCACACACGGGTTTAACTCTGGAAGTTGAGTGCACACATTGACAACCGTTCTGTTAGATAGCTGCGTTTTGGATTTAGAAGCAGATATTTCCCTGTGCTTACTGCTGTTTCTTCCATATGCCGGTAATGGGCTGAAAACGCCTGTTTTGGGACTCTGCAGAGAAAGTCTCTGCAGACTGCTGAATCCACACACGGGTTTAACTCTGGAAGTTGAGTGCACACATTGACAACCGTTCTGTTAGATAGCTGCGTTTTGGATTTAGAAGCAGATATTTCCCTGTGCTTACTGCTGTTTCTTCCATATGCCGGTAATGGGCTGAAAACGCCTGTTTTGGGACTCTGCAGAGAAAGTCTCTGCAGACTGCTGAATCCACACACGGGTTTAACTCTGGAAGTTGAGTGCACACATTGACAACCGTTCTGTTAGATAGCTGCGTTTTGGATTTAGAAGCAGATATTTCCCTGTGCTTACTGCTGTTTCTTCCATATGCCGGTAATGGGCTGAAAACGCCTGTTTTGGGACTCTGCAGAGAAAGTCTCTGCAGACTGCTGAATCCACACACGGGTTTAACTCTGGAAGTTGAGTGCACACATTGACAACCGTTCTGTTAGATAGCTGCGTTTTGGATTTAGAAGCAGATATTTCCCTGTGCTTACTGCTGTTTCTTCCATATGCCGGTAATGGGCTGAAAACGCCTGTCTTGGGACTCTGCAGAGAAAGTCTCTGCAGACTGCTGAATCCACACACGGGTTTAACTCTGGAAGTTGAGTGCACACATTGACAACCGTTCTGTTAGATAGCTGCGTTTTGGATTTAGAAGCAGATATTTCCCTGTGCTTACTGCTGTTTCTTCCATATGCCGGTAATGGGCTGAAAACGCCTGTTTTGGGACTCTGCAGAGAAAGTCTCTGCAGACTGCTGAATCCACACACGGGTTTAACTCTGGAAGTTGAGTGCACACATTGACAACCGTTCTGTTAGATAGCTGTGTTTTGGATTTAGAAGCAGATATTTCCCTGTGCTTACTGCTGTTTCTTCCATATGCCGGTAATGGGCTGAAAACGCCTGTTTTGGGACTCTGCAGAGAAAGTCTCTGCAGACTGCTGAATCCACACACGGGTTTAACTCTGGAAGTTGAGTGCACACATTGACAACCGTTCTGTTAGATAGCTGCATTTTGGATTTAGAAGCAGATATTTCCCTGTGCTTACTGCTGTTTCTTCCATATGCCGGTAATGGGCTGAAAACACCTGTTTTGGGACTCTGCAGAGAAAGTGTTTGCAGACTGCTGAATCCACACACGGGTTTAACTCTGGAAGTTGAGTGCACACATTGACAACCGTTCTGTTAGATAGCTGCGTTTTGGATTTAGAAGCAGATATTTCCCTGTGCTTACTGCTGTTTCTTCCATATGCCGGTAATGGGCTGAAAACGCCTGTTTTGGGACTCTGCAGAGAAGGTCTCTGCAGACTGCTGAATCCACACACGGGTTTAACTCTGGAAGTTGAGTGCACTCATTGACAACCGTTCTGTTAGATAGCTGCGTTTTGGATTTAGAAGCAGATATTTCCCTGTGCTTACTGCTGTTTCTTCCATATGCCGGTAATGGGCTGAAAACGCCTGTTTTGGGACTCTGCAGAGAAAGTCTCTGCAGACTGCTGAATCCACACACGGGTTTAACTCTGGAAGTTGAGTGCACACATTGACAACCGTTCTGTTAGATAGCTGCGTTTTGGATTTAGAAGCAGATATTTCCCTGTGCTTACTGCTGTTTCTTCCATATGCCGGTAATGGGCTGAAAACGCCTGTTTTGGGACTCTGCAGAGAAAGTCTCTGCAGACTGCTGAATCCACACACGGGTTTAACTCTGGAAGTTGAGTGCACACATTGACAACCGTTCTGTTAGATAGCTGCGTTTTGGATTTAGAAGCAGATATTTCCCTGTGCTTACTGCTGTTTCTTCCATATGCCGGTAATGGGCTGAAAACGCCTGTTTTGGGACTCTGCAGAGAAAGTCTCTGCAGACTGCTGAATCCACACACGGGTTTAACTCTGGAAGTTGAGTGCACACATTGACAACCGTTCTGTTAGATAGCTGCGTTTTGGATTTAGAAGCAGATGTTTCCCTGTGCTTACTGCTGTTTCTTCCATATGCTGGTAATGGGCTGAAAACACCTGTTTTGGGACTCTGCAGAGAAAGTGTTTGCAGACTGCTTAATCCACACACGGGTTTAACTCTGGAAGTTGAGTGCACACATTGACAACCGTTCTGTTAGATAGCTGCGTTTTGGATTTAGAAGCAGATATTTCCCTGGGCTTACTGCTGTTTCTTCCATATGCCGGTAATGGGCTGAAAACGCCTGTTTTGGGACTCTGCAGAGAAAGTCTCTGCAGACTGCTGAATCCACACACGGGTTTAACTCTGGAAGTTGAGTGCACACATTGACAACCGTTCTGTTAGATAGCTGCGTTTTGGATTTAGAAGCAGATATTTCCCTGTGCTTACTGCTGTTTCTTCCATATGCCGGTAATGGGCTGAAAACGCCTGTTTTGGGACTCTGCAGAGAAAGTCTCTGCAGACTGCTGAATCCACACACGGGTTTAACTCTGGAAGTTGAGTGCACACATTGACAACCGTTCTGTTAGATAGCTGCGTTTTGGATTTAGAAGCAGATATTTCCCTGTGCTTACTGCTGTTTCTTCCATATGCCGGTAATGGGCTGAAAACGCCTGTTTTGGGACTCTGCAGAGAAAGTCTCTGCAGACTGCTGAATCCACACACGGGTTTAACTCTGGAAGTTGAGTGCACACATTGACAACCGTTCTGTTAGATAGCTGCGTTTTGGATTTAGAAGCAGATATTTCCCTGTGCTTACTGCTGTTTCTTCCATATGCCGGTAATGGGCTGAAAACGCCTGTTTTGGGACTCTGCAGAGAAAGTCTCTGCAGACTGCTGAATCCACACACGGGTTTAACTCTGGAAGTTGAGTGCACACATTGACAACCGTTCTGTTAGATAGCTGCGTTTTGGATTTAGAAGCAGATATTTCCCTGTGCTTACTGCTGTTTCTTCCATATGCCGGTAATGGGCTGAAAACGCCTGTTTTGGGACTCTGCAGAGAAAGTCTCTGCAGACTGCTGAATCCACACACGGGTTTAACTCTGGAAGTTGAGTGCACACATTGACAACCGTTCTGTTAGATAGCTGCGTTTTGGATTTAGAAGCAGATATTTCCCTGTGCTTACTGCTGTTTCTTCCATATGCCGGTAATGGGCTGAAAACGCCTGTTTTGGGACTCTGCAGAGAAAGTCTCTGCAGACTGCTGAATCCACACACGGGTTTAACTCTGGAAGTTGAGTGCACACATTGACAACCGTTCTGTTAGATAGCTGCGTTTTGGATTTAGAAGCAGATATTTCCCTGTGCTTACTGCTGTTTCTTCCATATGCCGGTAATGGGCTGAAAACGCCTGTTTTGGGACTCTGCAGAGAAAGCGTTTGCAGACTGCTGAATCCACACACGGGTTTAACTCTGGAAGTTGAGTGCACACATTGACAACCGTTCTGTTAGATAGCTGCGTTTTGGATTTAGAAGCAGATATTTCCCTGTGCTTACTGCTGTTTCTTCCATATGCCGGTAATGGGCTGAAAACGCCTGTTTTGGGACTCTGCAGAGAAAGTCTCTGCAGACTGCTGAATCCACACACGGGTTTAACTCTGGAAGTTGAGTGCACACATTGACAACCGTTCTGTTAGATAGCTGCGTTTTGGATTTAGAAGCAGATATTTCCCTGTGCTTACTGCTGTTTCTTCCATATGCCGGTAATGGGCTGAAAACGCCTGTTTTGGGACTCTGCAGAGAAAGTCTCTGCAGACTGCTGAATCCACACACGGGTTTAACTCTGGAAGTTGAGTGCACACATTGACAACCGTTCTGTTAGATAGCTGCGTTTTGGATTTAGAAGCAGATATTTCCCTGTGCTTACTGCTGTTTCTTCCATATGCCGGTAATGGGCTGAAAACGCCTGTTTTGGGACTCTGCAGAGAAAGTCTCTGCAGACTGCTGAATCCACACACGGGTTTAACTCTGGAAGTTGAGTGCACACATTGACAACCGTTCTGTTAGATAGCTGCGTTTTGGATTTAGAAGCAGATATTTCCCTGTGCTTACTGCTGTTTCTTCCATATGCCGGTAATGGGCTGAAAACGCCTGTTTTGGGACTCTGCAGAGAAAGTCTCTGCAGACTGCTGAATCCACACACGGGTTTAACTCTGGAAGTTGAGTGCACACATTGACAACCGTTCTGTTAGATAGCTGCGTTTTGGATTTAGAAGCAGATATTTCCCTGTGCTTACTGCTGTTTCTTCCATATGCCGGTAATGGGCTGAAAACGCCTGTTTTGGGACTCTGCAGAGAAAGTCTCTGCAGACTGCTGAATCCACACACGGGTTTAACTCTGGAAGTTGAGTGCACACATTGACAACCGTTCTGTTAGATAGCTGCGTTTTGGATTTAGAAGCAGATATTTCCCTGTGCTTACTGCTGTTTCTTCCATATGCCGGTAATGGGCTGAAAACGCCTGTTTTGGGACTCTGCAGAGAAAGTCTCTGCAGACTGCTGAATCCACACACGGGTTTAACTCTGGAAGTTGAGTGCACACATTGACAACCGTTCTGTTAGATAGCTGCGTTTTGGATTTAGAAGCAGATATTTCCCTGTGCTTACTGCTGTTTCTTCCATATGCCGGTAATGGGCTGAAAACGCCTGTTTTGGGACTCTGCAGAGAAAGTCTCTGCAGACTGCTGAATCCACACACGGGTTTAACTCTGGAAGTTGAGTGCACACATTGACAACCGTTCTGTTAGATAGCTGTGTTTTGGATTTAGAAGCAGATATTTCCCTGTGCTTACTGCTGTTTCTTCCATATGCCGGTAATGGGCTGAAAACGCCTGTTTTGGGACTCTGCAGAGAAAGTCTCTGCAGACTGCTGAATCCACACACGGGTTTAACTCTGGAAGTTGAGTGCACACATTGACAACCGTTCTGTTAGATAGCTGCGTTTTGGATTTAGAAGCAGATATTTCCCTGTGCTTACTGCTGTTTCTTCCATATGCCGGTAATGGGCTGAAAACACCTGTTTTGGGACTCTGCAGAGAAAGTGTTTGCAGACTGCTGAATCCACACACGGGTTTAACTCTGGAAGTTGAGTGCACACATTGACAACCGTTCTGTTAGATAGCTGCGTTTTGGATTTAGAAGCAGATATTTCCCTGTGCTTACTGCTGTTTCTTCCATATGCCGGTAATGGGCTGAAAACGCCTGTGTTGGGACTCTGCAGAGAAAGTCTCTGCAGACTGCTGAATCCACACACGGGTTTAACTCTGGAAGTTGAGTGCACACATTGACAACCGTTCTGTTAGATAGCTGCGTTTTGGATTTAGAAGCAGATATTTCCCTGTGCTTACTGCTGTTTCTTCCATATGCCGGTAATGGGCTGAAAACGCCTGTTTTGGGACTCTGCAGAGAAAGTCTCTGCAGACTGCTGAATCCACACACGGGTTTAACTCTGGAAGTTGAGTGCACACATTGACAACCGTTCTGTTAGATAGCTGCGTTTTGGATTTAGAAGCAGATATTTCCCTGTGCTTACTGCTGTTTCTTCCATATGCCGGTAATGGGCTGAAAACGCCTGTTTTGGGACTCTGCAGAGAAAGTCTCTGCAGACTGCTGAATCCACACACGGGTTTAACTCTGGAAGTTGAGTGCACACATTGACAACCGTTCTGTTAGATAGCTGCGTTTTGGATTTAGAAGCAGATATTTCCCTGTGCTTACTGCTGTTTCTTCCATATGCCGGTAATGGGCTGAAAACACCTGTTTTGGGACTCTGCAGAGAAAGTGTTTGCAGACTGCTGAATCCACACACGGGTTTAACTCTGGAAGTTGAGTGCACACATTGACAACCGTTCTGTTAGATAGCTGCGTTTTGGATTTAGAAGCAGATATTTCCCTGTGCTTACTGCTGTTTCTTCCATATGCCGGTAATGGGCTGAAAACGCCTGTTTTGGGACTCTGCAGAGAAAGTCTCTGCAGACTGCTGAATCCACACACGGGTTTAACTCTGGAAGTTGAGTGCACACATTGACAACCGTTCTGTTAGATAGCTGCGTTTTGGATTTAGAAGCAGATATTTCCCTGTGCTTACTGCTGTTTCTTCCATATGCCGGTAATGGGCTGAAAACGCCTGTTTTGGGACTCTGCAGAGAAAGTCTCTGCAGACTGCTGAATCCACACACGGGTTTAACTCTGGAAGTTGAGTGCACACATTGACAACCGTTCTGTTAGATAGCTGCGTTTTGGATTTAGAAGCAGATATTTCCCTGTGCTTACTGCTGTTTCTTCCATATGCCGGTAATGGGCTGAAAACGCCTGTGTTGGGACTCTGCAGAGAAAGTCTCTGCAGACTGCTGAATCCACACACGGGTTTAACTCTGGAAGTTGAGTGCACACATTGACAACCGTTCTGTTAGATAGCTGCGTTTTGGATTTAGAAGCAGATATTTCCCTGTGCTTACTGCTGTTTCTTCCATATGCCGGTAATGGGCTGAAAACGCCTGTGTTGGGACTCTGCAGAGAAAGTCTCTGCAGACTGCTGAATCCACACACGGGTTTAACTCTGGAAGTTGAGTGCACACATTGACAACCGTTCTGTTAGATAGCTGCGTTTTGGATTTAGAAGCAGATATTTCCCTGTGCTTACTGCTGTTTCTTCCATATGCCGGTAATGGGCTGAAAACGCCTGTTTTGGGACTCTGCAGAGAAAGTCTCTGCAGACTGCTGAATCCACACACGGGTTTAACTCTGGAAGTTGAGTGCACACATTGACAACCGTTCTGTTAGATAGCTGCGTTTTGGATTTAGAAGCAGATATTTCCCTGTGCTTACTGCTGTTTCTTCCATATGCCGGTAATGGGCTGAAAACGCCTGTTTTGGGACTCTGCAGAGGAAGTCTCTGCAGACTGCTGAATCCACACACGGGTTTAACTCTGGAAGTTGAGTGCACACATTGACAACCGTTCTGTTAGATAGCTGCGTTTTGGATTTAGAAGCAGATATTTCCCTGTGCTTACTGCTGTTTCTTCCATATGCCGGTAATGGGCTGAAAACACCTGTTTTGGGACTCTGCAGAGAAAGTGTTTGCAGACTGCTGAATCCACACACGGGTTTAACTCTGGAAGTTGAGTCCACACATTTACAACCGTTCTGTTAGATAGCTGCGTTTTGGATTTAGAAGCAGATATTTCCCTGTGCTTACTGCTGTTTCTTCCATATGCCGGTAATGGGCTGAAAACGCCTGTTTTGGGACTCTGCAGAGAAAGTCTCTGCAGACTGCTGAATCCACACACGGGTTTAACTCTGGAAGTTGAGTGCACACATTGACAACCGTTCTGTTAGATAGCTGCGTTTTGGATTTAGAAGCAGATATTTCCCTGTGCTTACTGCTGTTTCTTCCATATGCCGGTAATGGGCTGAAAACGCCTGTTTTGGGACTCTGCAGAGAAAGTCTCTGCAGACTGCTGAATCCACACACGGGTTTAACTCTGGAAGTTGAGTGCACACATTGACAACCGTTCTGTTAGATAGCTGCGTTTTGGATTTAGAAGCAGATATTTCCCTGTGCTTACTGCTGTTTCTTCCATATGCCGGTAATGGGCTGAAAACGCCTGTTTTGGGACTCTGCAGAGAAAGTCTCTGCAGACTGCTGAATCCACACACGGGTTTAACTCTGGAAGTTGAGTGCACACATTGACAACCGTTCTGTTAGATAGCTGCGTTTTGGATTTAGAAGCAGATATTTCCCTGTGCTTACTGCTGTTTCTTCCATATGCCGGTAATGGGCTGAAAACGCCTGTTTTGGGACTCTGCAGAGAAAGTCTCTGCAGACTGCTGAATCCACACACGGGTTTAACTCTGGAAGTTGAGTGCACACATTGACAACCGTTCTGTTAGATAGCTGCGTTTTGGATTTAGAAGCAGATATTTCCCTGTGCTTACTGCTGTTTCTTCCATATGCCGGTAATGGGCTGAAAACGCCTGTTTTGGGACTCTGCAGAGAAAGTCTCTGCAGACTGCTGAATCCACACACGGGTTTAACTCTGGAAGTTGAGTGCACACATTGACAACCGTTCTGTTAGATAGCTGCGTTTTGGATTTAGAAGCAGATATTTCCCTGTGCTTACTGCTGTTTCTTCCATAGGCCAGTAATGGGCTGAAAACGCCTGTTTTGGGACTCTGCAGAGAAAGTCTCTGCAGACTGCTGAATCCACACACGGGTTTAACTCTGGAAGTTGAGTGCACACATTGACAACCGTTCTGTTAGATAGCTGCGTTTTGGATTTAGAAGCAGATATTTCCCTGTGCTTACTGCTGTTTCTTCCATATGCCGGTAATGGGCTGAAAACGCCTGTTTTGGGACTCGGCAGAGAAAGTCTCTGCAGACTGCTGAATCCACACACGGGTTTAACTCTGGAAGTTGAGTGCACACATTGACAACCGTTCTGTTAGATAGCTGCGTTTTGGATTTAGAAGCAGATATTTCCCTGTGCTTACTGCTGTTTCTTCCATATGCCGGTAATGGGCTGAAAACGCCTGTTTTGGGACTCTGCAGAGAAAGTCTCTGCAGACTGCTGAATCCACACACGGGTTTAACTCTGGAAGTTGAGTGCACACATTGACAACCGTTCTGTTAGATAGCTGCGTTTTGGATTTAGAAGCAGATGTTTCCCTGTGCTTACTGCTGTTTCTTCCATATGCCGGTAATGGGCTGAAAACACCTGTTTTGGGACTCTGCAGAGAAAGTGTTTGCAGACTGCTGAATCCACACACGGGTTTAACTCTGGAAGTTGAGTGCACACATTGACAACCGTTCTGTTAGATAGCTGCGTTTTGGATTTAGAAGCAGATATTTCCCTGTGCTTACTGCTGTTTCTTCCATATGCCGGTAATGGGCTGAAAACGCCTGTTTTGGGACTCTGCAGAGAAAGTCTCTGCAGACTGCTGAATCCACACACGGGTTTAACTCTGGAAGTTGAGTGCACACATTGACAACCGTTCTGTTAGATAGCTGCGTTTTGGATTTAGAAGCAGATATTTCCCTGTGCTTACTGCTGTTTCTTCCATATGCCGGTAATGGGCTGAAAACGCCTGTTTTGGGACTCTGCAGAGAAAGTCTCTGCAGACTGCTGAATCCACACACGGGTTTAACTCTGGAAGTTGAGTGCACACATTGACAACCGTTCTGTTAGATAGCTGCGTTTTGGATTTAGAAGCAGATATTTCCCTGTGCTTACTGCTGTTTCTTCCATATGCCGGTAATGGGCTGAAAACGCCTGTTTTGGGACTCTGCAGAGAAAGTCTCTGCAGACTGCTGAATCCACACACGGGTTTAACTCTGGAAGTTGAGTGCACACATTGACAACCGTTCTGTTAGATAGCTGCGTTTTGGATTTAGAAGCAGATATTTCCCTGTGCTTACTGCTGTTTCTTCCATATGCCGGTAATGGGCTGAAAACGCCTGTTTTGGGACTCTGCAGAGAAAGTCTCTGCAGACTGCTGAATCCACACACGGGTTTAACTCTGGAAGTTGAGTGCACACTTTGACAACCGTTCTGTTAGATAGCTGCGTTTTGGATTTAGAAGCAGATATTTCCCTGTGCTTACTGCTGTTTCTTCCATATGCCGGTAATGGGCTGAAAACGCCTGTTTTGGGACTCTGCAGAGAAAGTCTCTGCAGACTGCTGAATCCACACACGGGTTTAACTCTGGAAGTTGAGTGCACACATTGACAACCGTTCTGTTAGATAGCTGCGTTTTGGATTTAGAAGCAGATATTTCCCTGTGCTTACTGCTGTTTCTTCCATATGCCGGTAATGGGCTGAAAACGCCTGTTTTGGGACTCTGCAGAGAAAGCGTTTGCAGACTGCTGAATCCACACACGGGTTTAACTCTGGAAGTTGAGTGCACACATTGACAACCGTTCTGTTAGATAGCTGCGTTTTGGATTTAGAAGCAGATATTTCCCTGTGCTTACTGCTGTTTCTTCCATATGCCGGTAATGGGCTGAAAACGCCTGTTTTGGGACTCTGCAGAGAAAGTCTCTGCAGACTGCTGAATCCACACACGGGTTTAACTCTGGAAGTTGAGTGCACACATTGACAACCGTTCTGTTAGATAGCTGCGTTTTGGATTTAGAAGCAGATATTTCCCTGTGCTTACTGCTGTTTCTTCCATATGCCGGTAATGGGCTGAAAACGCCTGTTTTGGGACTCTGCAGAGAAAGTCTCTGCAGACTGCTGAATCCACACACGGGTTTAACTCTGGAAGTTGAGTGCACACATTGACAACCGTTCTGTTAGATAGCTGCGTTTTGGATTTAGAAGCAGATATTTCCCTGTGCTTACTGCTGTTTCTTCCATATGCCGGTAATGGGCTGAAAACGCCTGTTTTGGGACTCTGCAGAGAAAGTCTCTGCAGACTGCTGAATCCACACACGGGTTTAACTCTGGAAGTTGAGTGCACACATTGACAACCGTTCTGTTAGATAGCTGCGTTTTGGATTTAGAAGCAGATATTTCCCTGTGCTTACTGCTGTTTCTTCCATATGCCGGTAATGGGCTGAAAACGCCTGTTTTGGGACTCTGCAGAGAAAGTCTCTGCAGACTGCTGAATCCACACACGGGTTTAACTCTGGAAGTTGAGTGCACACATTGACAACCGTTCTGTTAGATAGCTGCGTTTTGGATTTAGAAGCAGATATTTCCCTGTGCTTACTGCTGTTTCTTCCATATGCCGGTAATGGGCTGAAAACGCCTGTTTTGGGACTCTGCAGAGAAAGTCTCTGCAGACTGCTGAATCCACACACGGGTTTAACTCTGGAAGTTGAGTGCACACATTGACAACCGTTCTGTTAGATAGCTGCGTTTTGGATTTAGAAGCAGATATTTCCCTGTGCTTACTGCTGTTTCTTCCATATGCCGGTAATGGGCTGAAAACGCCTGTTTTGGGACTCTGCAGAGAAAGTCTCTGCAGACTGCTGAATCCACACACGGGTTTAACTCTGGAAGTTGAGTGCACACATTGACAACCGTTCTGTTAGATAGCTGCGTTTTGGATTTAGAAGCAGATATTTCCCTGTGCTTACTGCTGTTTCTTCCATATGCCGGTAATGGGCTGAAAACGCCTGTTTTGGGACTCTGCAGAGAAAGTCTCTGCAGACTGCTGAATCCACACACGGGTTTAACTCTGGAAGTTGAGTGCACACATTGACAACCGTTCTGTTAGATAGCTGCGTTTTGGATTTAGAAGCAGATATTTCCCTGTGCTTACTGCTGTTTCTTCCATATGCCGGTAATGGGCTGAAAACGCCTGTTTTGGGACTCTGCAGAGAAAGTCTCTGCAGACTGCTGAATCCACACACGGGTTTAACTCTGGAAGTTGAGTGCACACATTGACAACCGTTCTGTTAGATAGCTGCGTTTTGGATTTAGAAGCAGATATTTCCCTGTGCTTACTGCTGTTTCTTCCATATGCCGGTAATGGGCTGAAAACGCCTGTTTTGGGACTCTGCAGAGAAAGTCTCTGCAGACTGCTGAATCCACACACGGGTTTAACTCTGGAAGTTGAGTGCACACATTGACAACCGTTCTGTTAGATAGCTGCGTTTTGGATTTAGAAGCAGATATTTCCCTGTGCTTACTGCTGTTTCTTCCATAGGCCAGTAATGGGCTGAAAACGCCTGTTTTGGGACTCTGCAGAGAAAGTCTCTGCAGACTGCTGAATCCACACACGGGTTTAACTCTGGAAGTTGAGTGCATACATTGACAACCGTTCTGTTAGATAGCTGCGTTTTGGATTTAGAAGCAGATATTTCCCTGTGCTTACTGCTGTTTCTTCCATATGCCGGTAATGGGCTGAAAACGCCTGTTTTGGGACTCTGCAGAGAAAGCGTTTGCAGACTGCTGAATCCACACACGGGTTTAACTCTGGAAGTTGAGTGCACACATTGACAACCGTTCTGTTAGATAGCTGCGTTTTGGATTTAGAAGCAGATATTTCCCTGTGCTTACTGCTGTTTCTTCCATATGCCGGTAATGGGCTGAAAACGCCTGTTTTGGGACTCTGCAGAGAAAGTCTCTGCAGACTGCTGAATCCACACACGGGTTTAACTCTGGAAGTTGAGTGCACACATTGACAACCGTTCTGTTAGATAGCTGCGTTTTGGATTTAGAAGCAGATGTTTCCCTGTGCTTACTGCTGTTTCTTCCATATGCCGGTAATGGGCTGAAAACACCTGTTTTGGGACTCTGCAGAGAATGTGTTTGCAGACTGCTGAATCCACACACGGGTTTAACTCTGGAAGTTGAGTGCACACATTGACAACCGTTCTGTTAGATAGCTGCCTTTTGGATTTAGAAGCAGATATTTCCCTGTGCTTACTGCTGTTTCTTCCATATGCCGGTAATGGGCTGAAAACGCCTGTTTTGGGACTCTGCAGAGAAAGTCTCTGCAGACTGCTGAATCCACACACGGGTTTAACTCTGGAAGTTGAGTGCACACATTGACAACCGTTCTGTTGGATAGCTGTGTTTTGGATTTAGAAGCAGATATTTCCCTGTGCTTACTGCTGTTTCTTCCATATGCCGGTAATGGGCTGAAAACGCCTGTTTTGGGACTCTGCAGAGAAAGTCTCTGCAGACTGCTGAATCCACACACGGGTTTAACTCTGGAAGTTGAGTGCACACATTGACAACCGTTCTGTTAGATAGCTGCGTTTTGGATTTAGAAGCAGATATTTCCCTGTGCTTACTGCTGTTTCTTCCATATGCCGGTAATGGGCTGAAAACGCCTGTTTTGGGACTCTGCAGAGAAAGTCTCTGCAGACTGCTGAATCCACACACGGGTTTAACTCTGGAAGTTGAGTGCACACATTGACAACCGTTCTGTTAGATAGCTGCGTTTTGGATTTAGAAGCAGATATTTCCCTGTGCTTACTGCTGTTTCTTCCATATGCCGGTAATGGGCTGAAAACGCCTGTTTTGGGACTCTGCAGAGAAAGTCTCTGCAGACTGCTGAATCCACACACGGGTTTAACTCTGGAAGTTGAGTGCACACATTGACAACCGTTCTGTTAGATAGCTGCGTTTTGGATTTAGAAGCAGATATTTCCCTGTGCTTACTGCTGTTTCTTCCATATGCCGGTAATGGGCTGAAAACGCCTGTTTTGGGACTCTGCAGAGAAAGTCTCTGCAGACTGCTGAATCCACACACGGGTTTAACTCTGGAAGTTGAGTGCACACATTGACAACCGTTCTGTTAGATAGCTGCGTTTTGGATTTAGAAGCAGATATTTCCCTGTGCTTACTGCTGTTTCTTCCATATGCCGGTAATGGGCTGAAAACGCCTGTTTTGGGACTCTGCAGAGAAAGTCTCTGCAGACTGCTGAATCCACACACGGGTTTAACTCTGGAAGTTGAGTGCACACATTGACAACCGTTCTGTTAGATAGCTGCGTTTTGGATTTAGAAGCAGATATTTCCCTGTGCTTACTGCTGTTTCTTCCATATGCCGGTAATGGGCTGAAAACGCCTGTTTTGGGACTCTGCAGAGAAGGTCTCTGCAGACTGCTGAATCCACACACGGGTTTAACTCTGGAAGTTGAGTGCACTCATTGACAACCGTTCTGTTAGATAGCTGCGTTTTGGATTTAGAAGCAGATATTTCCCTGTGCTTACTGCTGTTTCTTCCATATGCCGGTAATGGGCTGAAAACGCCTGTTTTGGGACTCTGCAGAGAAAGTCTCTGCAGACTGCTGAATCCACACACGGGTTTAACTCTGGAAGTTGAGTGCACACATTGACAACCGTTCTGTTAGATAGCTGCGTTTTGGATTTAGAAGCAGATATTTCCCTGTGCTTACTGCTGTTTCTTCCATATGCCGGTAATGGGCTGAAAACGCCTGTTTTGGGACTCTGCAGAGAAAGTCTCTGCAGACTGCTGAATCCACACACGGGTTTAACTCTGGAAGTTGAGTGCACACATTGACAACCGTTCTGTTAGATAGCTGCGTTTTGGATTTAGAAGCAGATATTTCCCTGTGCTTACTGCTGTTTCTTCCATATGCCGGTAATGGGCTGAAAACGCCTGTTTTGGGACTCTGCAGAGAAAGCGTTTGCAGACTGCTGAATCCACACACGGGTTTAACTCTGGAAGTTGAGTGCACACATTGACAACCGTTCTGTTAGATAGCTGCGTTTTGGATTTAGAAGCAGATGTTTCCCTGTGCTTACTGCTGTTTCTTCCATATGCTGGTAATGGGCTGAAAACAACTGTTTTGGGACTCTGCAGAGAAAGTGTTTGCAGACTGCTGAATCCACACACGGGTTTAACTCTGGAAGTTGAGTGCACACATTGACAACCGTTCTGTTAGATAGCTGCGTTTTGGATTTAGAAGCAGATATTTCCCTGTGCTTACTGCTGTTTCTTCCATATGCCGGTAATGGGCTGAAAACGCCTGTTTTGGGACTCTGCAGAGAAAGTCTCTGCAGACTGCTGAATCCACACACGGGTTTAACTCTGGAAGTTGAGTGCACACATTGACAACCGTTCTGTTAGATAGCTGCGTTTTGGATTTAGAAGCAGATATTTCCCTGTGCTTACTGCTGTTTCTTCCATATGCCGGTAATGGGCTGAAAACGCCTGTTTTGGGACTCTGCAGAGAAAGTCTCTGCAGACTGCTGAATCCACACACGGGTTTAACTCTGGAAGTTGAGTGCACACATTGACAACCGTTCTGTTAGATAGCTGCGTTTTGGATTTAGAAGCAGATATTTCCCTGTGCTTACTGCTGTTTCTTCCATATGCCGGTAATGGGCTGAAAACGCCTGTTTTGGGACTCTGCAGAGAAGGTCTCTGCAGACTGCTGAATCCACACACGGGTTTAACTCTGGAAGTTGAGTGCACTCATTGACAACCGTTCTGTTAGATAGCTGCGTTTTGGATTTAGAAGCAGATATTTCCCTGTGCTTACTGCTGTTTCTTCCATATGCCGGTAATGGGCTGAAAACGCCTGTTTTGGGACTCTGCAGAGAAAGTCTCTGCAGACTGCTGAATCCACACACGGGTTTAACTCTGGAAGTTGAGTGCACACATTGACAACCGTTCTGTTAGATAGCTGCGTTTTGGATTTAGAAGCAGATATTTCCCTGTGCTTACTGCTGTTTCTTCCATATGCCGGTAATGGGCTGAAAACGCCTGTTTTGGGACTCTGCAGAGAAAGTCTCTGCAGACTGCTGAATCCACACACGGGTTTAACTCTGGAAGTTGAGTGCACACATTGACAACCGTTCTGTTAGATAGCTGCGTTTTGGATTTAGAAGCAGATATTTCCCTGTGCTTACTGCTGTTTCTTCCATATGCCGGTAATGGGCTGAAAACGCCTGTTTTGGGACTCTGCAGAGAAAGTCTCTGCAGACTGCTGAATCCACACACGGGTTTAACTCTGGAAGTTGAGTGCACACATTGACAACCGTTCTGTTAGATAGCTGCGTTTTGGATTTAGAAGCAGATGTTTCCCTGTGCTTACTGCTGTTTCTTCCATATGCTGGTAATGGGCTGAAAACACCTGTTTTGGGACTCTGCAGAGAAAGTGTTTGCAGACTGCTTAATCCACACACGGGTTTAACTCTGGAAGTTGAGTGCACACATTGACAACCGTTCTGTTAGATAGCTGCGTTTTGGATTTAGAAGCAGATATTTCCCTGTGCTTACTGCTGTTTCTTCCATATGCCGGTAATGGGCTGAAAACGCCTGTTTTGGGACTCTGCAGAGAAAGTCTCTGCAGACTGCTGAATCCACACACGGGTTTAACTCTGGAAGTTGAGTGCACACATTGACAACCGTTCTGTTAGATAGCTGCGTTTTGGATTTAGAAGCAGATATTTCCCTGTGCTTACTGCTGTTTCTTCCATATGCCGGTAATGGGCTGAAAACGCCTGTTTTGGGACTCTGCAGAGAAAGTCTCTGCAGACTGCTGAATCCACACACGGGTTTAACTCTGGAAGTTGAGTGCACACATTGACAACCGTTCTGTTAGATAGCTGCGTTTTGGATTTAGAAGCAGATATTTCCCTGTGCTTACTGCTGTTTCTTCCATATGCCGGTAATGGGCTGAAAACGCCTGTTTTGGGACTCTGCAGAGAAAGTCTCTGCAGACTGCTGAATCCACACACGGGTTTAACTCTGGAAGTTGAGTGCACACATTGACAACCGTTCTGTTAGATAGCTGCGTTTTGGATTTAGAAGCAGATATTTCCCTGTGCTTACTGCTGTTTCTTCCATATGCCGGTAATGGGCTGAAAACGCCTGTTTTGGGACTCTGCAGAGAAAGTCTCTGCAGACTGCTGAATCCACACACGGGTTTAACTCTGGAAGTTGAGTGCACACATTGACAACCGTTCTGTTAGATAGCTGCGTTTTGGATTTAGAAGCAGATATTTCCCTGTGCTTACTGCTGTTTCTTCCATATGCCGGTAATGGGCTGAAAACGCCTGTTTTGGGACTCTGCAGAGAAAGTCTCTGCAGACTGCTGAATCCACACACGGGTTTAACTCTGGAAGTTGAGTGCACACATTGACAACCGTTCTGTTAGATAGCTGCGTTTTGGATTTAGAAGCAGATATTTCCCTGTGCTTACTGCTGTTTCTTCCATATGCCGGTAATGGGCTGAAAACGCCTGTTTTGGGACTCTGCAGAGAAAGTCTCTGCAGACTGCTGAATCCACACACGGGTTTAACTCTGGAAGTTGAGTGCACACATTGACAACCGTTCTGTTAGATAGCTGCGTTTTGGATTTAGAAGCAGATATTTCCCTGTGCTTACTGCTGTTTCTTCCATATGCCGGTAATGGGCTGAAAACGCCTGTTTTGGGACTCTGCAGAGAAAGCGTTTGCAGACTGCTGAATCCACACACGGGTTTAACTCTGGAAGTTGAGTGCACACATTGACAACCGTTCTGTTAGATAGCTGCGTTTTGGATTTAGAAGCAGATATTTCCCTGTGCTTACTGCTGTTTCTTCCATATGCCGGTAATGGGCTGAAAACGCCTGTTGGACTCTGCAGAGAAAGTCTCTGCAGACTGCTGAATCCACACACGGGTTTAACTCTGGAAGTTGAGTGCACACATTGACAACCGTTCTGTTAGATAGCTGCGTTTTGGATTTAGAAGCAGATATTTCCCTGTGCTTACTGCTGTTTCTTCCATATGCCGGTAATGGGCTGAAAACGCCTGTTTTGGGACTCTGCAGAGAAAGTCTCTGCAGACTGCTGAATCCACACACGGGTTTAACTCTGGAAGTTGAGTGCACACATTGACAACCGTTCTGTTAGATAGCTGCGTTTTGGATTTAGAAGCAGATATTTCCCTGTGCTTACTGCTGTTTCTTCCATATGCCGGTAATGGGCTGAAAACGCCTGTTTTGGGACTCTGCAGAGAAAGTCTCTGCAGACTGCTGAATCCACACACGGGTTTAACTCTGGAAGTTGAGTGCACACATTGACAACCGTTCTGTTAGATAGCTGCGTTTTGGATTTAGAAGCAGATATTTCCCTGTGCTTACTGCTGTTTCTTCCATATGCCGGTAATGGGCTGAAAACGCCTGTTTTGGGACTCTGCAGAGAAAGTCTCTGCAGACTGCTGAATCCACACACGGGTTTAACTCTGGAAGTTGAGTGCACACATTGACAACCGTTCTGTTAGATAGCTGCGTTTTGGATTTAGAAGCAGATATTTCCCTGTGCTTACTGCTGTTTCTTCCATATGCCGGTAATGGGCTGAAAACGCCTGTTTTGGGACTCTGCAGAGAAAGTCTCTGCAGACTGCTGAATCCACACACGGGTTTAACTCTGGAAGTTGAGTGCACACATTGACAACCGTTCTGTTAGATAGCTGCGTTTTGGATTTAGAAGCAGATATTTCCCTGTGCTTACTGCTGTTTCTTCCATATGCCGGTAATGGGCTGGAAAACGCCTGTTTTGGGACTCTGCAGAGAAAGTCTCTGCAGACTGCTGAATCCACACACGGGTTTAACTCTGGAAGTTGAGTGCACACATTGACAACCGTTCTGTTAGATAGCTGCGTTTTGGATTTAGAAGCAGATATTTCCCTGTGCTTACTGCTGTTTCTTCCATATGCCGGTAATGGGCTGAAAACGCCTGTTTTGGGACTCTGCAGAGAAAGTCTCTGCAGACTGCTGAATCCACACACGGGTTTAACTCTGGAAGTTGAGTGCACACATTGACAACCGTTCTGTTAGATAGCTGTGTTTTGGATTTAGAAGCAGATATTTCCCTGTGCTTACTGCTGTTTCTTCCATATGCCGGTAATGGGCTGAAAACGCCTGTTTTGGGACTCTGCAGAGAAAGTCTCTGCAGACTGCTGAATCCACACACGGGTTTAACTCTGGAAGTTGAGTGCACACATTGACAACCGTTCTGTTAGATAGCTGCGTTTTGGATTTAGAAGCAGATATTTCCCTGTGCTTACTGCTGTTTCTTCCATATGCCGGTAATGGGCTGAAAACACCTGTTTTGGGACTCTGCAGAGAAAGTGTTTGCAGACTGCTGAATCCACACACGGGTTTAACTCTGGAAGTTGAGTGCACACATTGACAACCGTTCTGTTAGATAGCTGCGTTTTGGATTTAGAAGCAGATATTTCCCTGTGCTTACTGCTGTTTCTTCCATATGCCGGTAATGGGCTGAAAACGCCTGTGTTGGGACTCTGCAGAGAAAGTCTCTGCAGACTGCTGAATCCACACACGGGTTTAACTCTGGAAGTTGAGTGCACACATTGACAACCGTTCTGTTAGATAGCTGCGTTTTGGATTTAGAAGCAGATATTTCCCTGTGCTTACTGCTGTTTCTTCCATATGCCGGTAATGGGCTGAAAACGCCTGTTTTGGGACTCTGCAGAGAAAGTCTCTGCAGACTGCTGAATCCACACACGGGTTTTAACTCTGGAAGTTGAGTGCACACATTGACAACCGTTCTGTTAGATAGCTGCGTTTTGGATTTAGAAGCAGATATTTCCCTGTGCTTACTGCTGTTTCTTCCATATGCCGGGTAATGGGCTGAAAACGCCTGTTTTGGGACTCTGCAGAGAAAGTCTCTGCAGACTGCTGAATCCACACACGGGTTTAACTCTGGAAGTTGAGTGCACACATTGACAACCGTTCTGTTAGATAGCTGCGTTTTGGATTTAGAAGCAGATGTTTCCCTGTGCTTACTGCTGTTTCTTCCATATGCTGGTAATGGGCTGAAAACACCTGTTTTGGGACTCTGCAGAGAAAGTGTTTGCAGACTGCTGAATCCACACACGGGTTTAACTCTGGAAGTTGAGTGCACACATTGACAACCGTTCTGTTAGATAGCTGCGTTTTGGATTTAGAAGCAGATATTTCCCTGTGCTTACTGCTGTTTCTTCCATATGCCGGTAATGGGCTGAAAACGCCTGTTTTGGGACTCTGCAGAGAAAGTCTCTGCAGACTGCTGAATCCACACACGGGTTTAACTCTGGAAGTTGAGTGCACACATTGACAACCGTTCTGTTAGATAGCTGCGTTTTGGATTTAGAAGCAGATATTTCCCTGTGCTTACTGCTGTTTCTTCCATATGCCGGTAATGGGCTGAAAACGCCTGTTTTGGGACTCTGCAGAGAAAGTCTCTGCAGACTGCTGAATCCACACACGGGTTTAACTCTGGAAGTTGAGTGCACACATTGACAACCGTTCTGTTAGATAGCTGCGTTTTGGATTTAGAAGCAGATATTTCCCTGTGCTTACTGCTGTTTCTTCCATATGCCGGTAATGGGCTGAAAACGCCTGTTTTGGGACTCTGCAGAGAAAGTCTCTGCAGACTGCTGAATCCACACACGGGTTTAACTCTGGAAGTTGAGTGCACACATTGACAACCGTTCTGTTAGATAGCTGCGTTTTGGATTTAGAAGCAGATATTTCCCTGTGCTTACTGCTGTTTCTTCCATATGCCGGTAATGGGCTGAAAACGCCTGTGTTGGGACTCTGCAGAGAAAGTCTCTGCAGACTGCTGAATCCACACATGGGTTTAACTCTGGAAGTTGAGTGCACACATTGACAACCGTTCTGTTAGATAGCTGCGTTTTGGATTTAGAAGCAGATATTTCCCTGTGCTTACTGCTGTTTCTTCCATATGCCGGTAATGGGCTGAAAACGCCTGTTTTGGGACTCTGCAGAGAAAGTCTCTGCAGACTGCTGAATCCACACACGGGTTTAACTCTGGAAGTTGAGTGCACACATTGACAACCGTTCTGTTAGATAGCTGCGTTTTGGATTTAGAAGCAGATATTTCCCTGTGCTTACTGCTGTTTCTTCCATATGCCGGTAATGGGCTGAAAACGCCTGTGTTGGGACTCTGCAGAGAAAGTCTCTGCAGACTGCTGAATCCACACACGGGTTTAACTCTGGAAGTTGAGTGCACACATTGACAACCGTTCTGTTAGATAGCTGCGTTTTGGATTTAGAAGCAGATATTTCCCTGTGCTTACTGCTGTTTCTTCCATATGCCGGTAATGGGCTGAAAACGCCTGTTTTGGGACTCTGCAGAGAAAGTCTCTGCAGACTGCTGAATCCACACACGGGTTTAACTCTGGAAGTTGAGTGCACACATTGACAACCGTTCTGTTAGATAGCTGCGTTTTGGATTTAGAAGCAGATATTTCCCTGTGCTTACTGCTGTTTCTTCCATATGCCGGTAATGGGCTGAAAACGCCTGTTTTGGGACTCTGCAGAGGAAGTCTCTGCAGACTGCTGAATCCACACACGGGTTTAACTCTGGAAGTTGAGTGCACACATTGACAACCGTTCTGTTAGATAGCTGCGTTTTGGATTTAGAAGCAGATATTTCCCTGTGCTTACTGCTGTTTCTTCCATATGCCGGTAATGGGCTGAAAACACCTGTTTTGGGACTCTGCAGAGAAAGTGTTTGCAGACTGCTGAATCCACACACGGGTTTAACTCTGGAAGTTGAGTCCACACATTTACAACCGTTCTGTTAGATAGCTGCGTTTTGGATTTAGAAGCAGATATTTCCCTGTGCTTACTGCTGTTTCTTCCATATGCCGGTAATGGGCTGTAAACGCCTGTTTTGGGACTCTGCAGAGAAAGTCTCTGCAGACTGCTGAATCCACACACGGGTTTAACTCTGGAAGTTGAGTGCACACATTGACAACCGTTCTGTTAGATAGCTGCGTTTTGGATTTAGAAGCAGATATTTCCCTGTGCTTACTGCTGTTTCTTCCATATGCCGGTAATGGGCTGAAAACGCCTGTTTTGGGACTCTGCAGAGAAAGTCTCTGCAGACTGCTGAATCCACACACGGGTTTAACTCTGGAAGTTGAGTGCACACATTGACAACCGTTCTGTTAGATAGCTGCGTTTTGGATTTAGAAGCAGATATTTCCCTGTGCTTACTGCTGTTTCTTCCATATGCCGGTAATGGGCTGAAAACGCCTGTTTTGGGACTCTGCAGAGAAAGTCTCTGCAGACTGCTGAATCCACACACGGGTTTAACTCTGGAAGTTGAGTGCACACATTGACAACCGTTCTGTTAGATAGCTGCGTTTTGGATTTAGAAGCAGATATTTCCCTGTGCTTACTGCTGTTTCTTCCATATGCCGGTAATGGGCTGAAAACGCCTGTTTTGGGACTCTGCAGAGAAAGTCTCTGCAGACTGCTGAATCCACACACGGGTTTAACTCTGGAAGTTGAGTGCACACATTGACAACCGTTCTGTTAGATAGCTGCGTTTTGGATTTAGAAGCAGATATTTCCCTGTGCTTACTGCTGTTTCTTCCATATGCCGGTAATGGGCTGAAAACGCCTGTTTTGGGACTCTGCAGAGAAAGTCTCTGCAGACTGCTGAATCCACACACGGGTTTAACTCTGGAAGTTGAGTGCACACATTGACAACCGTTCTGTTAGATAGCTGCGTTTTGGATTTAGAAGCAGATATTTCCCTGTGCTTACTGCTGTTTCTTCCATAGGCCAGTAATGGGCTGAAAACGCCTGTTTTGGGACTCTGCAGAGAAAGTCTCTGCAGACTGCTGAATCCACACACGGGTTTAACTCTGGAAGTTGAGTGCACACATTGACAACCGTTCTGTTAGATAGCTGCGTTTTGGATTTAGAAGCAGATATTTCCCTGTGCTTACTGCTGTTTCTTCCATATGCCGGTAATGGGCTGAAAACGCCTGTTTTGGGACTCTGCAGAGAAAGTCTCTGCAGACTGCTGAATCCACACACGGGTTTAACTCTGGAAGTTGAGTGCACACATTGACAACCGTTCTGTTAGATAGCTGCGTTTTGGATTTAGAAGCAGATATTTCCCTGTGCTTACTGCTGTTTCTTCCATATGCCGGTAATGGGCTGAAAACGCCTGTTTTGGGACTCTGCAGAGAAAGTCTCTGCAGACTGCTGAATCCACACACGGGTTTAACTCTGGAAGTTGAGTGCACACATTGACAACCGTTCTGTTAGATAGCTGCGTTTTGGATTTAGAAGCAGATGTTTCCCTGTGCTTACTGCTGTTTCTTCCATATGCCGGTAATGGGCTGAAAACACCTGTTTTGGGACTCTGCAGAGAAAGTGTTTGCAGACTGCTGAATCCACACACGGGTTTAACTCTGGAAGTTGAGTGCACACATTGACAACCGTTCTGTTAGATAGCTGCGTTTTGGATTTAGAAGCAGATATTTCCCTGTGCTTACTGCTGTTTCTTCCATATGCCGGTAATGGGCTGAAAACGCCTGTTTTGGGACTCTGCAGAGAAAGTCTCTGCAGACTGCTGAATCCACACACGGGTTTAACTCTGGAAGTTGAGTGCACACATTGACAACCGTTCTGTTAGATAGCTGCGTTTTGGATTTAGAAGCAGATATTTCCCTGTGCTTACTGCTGTTTCTTCCATATGCCGGTAATGGGCTGAAAACGCCTGTTTTGGGACTCTGCAGAGAAAGTCTCTGCAGACTGCTGAATCCACACACGGGTTTAACTCTGGAAGTTGAGTGCACACATTGACAACCGTTCTGTTAGATAGCTGCGTTTTGGATTTAGAAGCAGATATTTCCCTGTGCTTACTGCTGTTTCTTCCATATGCCGGTAATGGGCTGAAAACGCCTGTTTTGGGACTCTGCAGAGAAAGTCTCTGCAGACTGCTGAATCCACACACGGGTTTAACTCTGGAAGTTGAGTGCACACATTGACAACCGTTCTGTTAGATAGCTGCGTTTTGGATTTAGAAGCAGATATTTCCCTGTGCTTACTGCTGTTTCTTCCATATGCCGGTAATGGGCTGAAAACGCCTGTTTTGGGACTCTGCAGAGAAAGTCTCTGCAGACTGCTGAATCCACACACGGGTTTAACTCTGGAAGTTGAGTGCACACATTGACAACCGTTCTGTTAGATAGCTGCGTTTTGGATTTAGAAGCAGATATTTCCCTGTGCTTACTGCTGTTTCTTCCATATGCCGGTAATGGGCTGAAAACGCCTGTTTTGGGACTCTGCAGAGAAAGTCTCTGCAGACTGCTGAATCCACACACGGGTTTAACTCTGGAAGTTGAGTGCACACATTGACAACCGTTCTGTTAGATAGCTGCGTTTTGGATTTAGAAGCAGATATTTCCCTGTGCTTACTGCTGTTTCTTCCATATGCCGGTAATGGGCTGAAAACGCCTGTTTTGGGACTCTGCAGAGAAAGCGTTTGCAGACTGCTGAATCCACACACGGGTTTAACTCTGGAAGTTGAGTGCACACATTGACAACCGTTCTGTTAGATAGCTGCGTTTTGGATTTAGAAGCAGATATTTCCCTGTGCTTACTGCTGTTTCTTCCATATGCCGGTAATGGGCTGAAAACGCCTGTTTTGGGACTCTGCAGAGAAAGTCTCTGCAGACTGCTGAATCCACACACGGGTTTAACTCTGGAAGTTGAGTGCACACATTGACAACCGTTCTGTTAGATAGCTGCGTTTTGGATTTAGAAGCAGATATTTCCCTGTGCTTACTGCTGTTTCTTCCATATGCCGGTAATGGGCTGAAAACGCCTGTTTTGGGACTCTGCAGAGAAAGTCTCTGCAGACTGCTGAATCCACACACGGGTTTAACTCTGGAAGTTGAGTGCACACATTGACAACCGTTCTGTTAGATAGCTGCGTTTTGGATTTAGAAGCAGATATTTCCCTGTGCTTACTGCTGTTTCTTCCATAGGCCGGTAATGGGCTGAAAACGCCTGTTTTGGGACTCTGCAGAGAAAGTCTCTGCAGACTGCTGAATCCACACACGGGTTTAACTCTGGAAGTTGAGTGCACACATTGACAACCGTTCTGTTAGATAGCTGCGTTTTGGATTTAGAAGCAGATATTTCCCTGTGCTTACTGCTGTTTCTTCCATATGCCGGTAATGGGCTGAAAACGCCTGTTTTGGGACTCTGCAGAGAAAGTCTCTGCAGACTGCTGAATCCACACACGGGTTTAACTCTGGAAGTTGAGTGCACACATTGACAACCGTTCTGTTAGATAGCTGCGTTTTGGATTTAGAAGCAGATATTTCCCTGTGCTTACTGCTGTTTCTTCCATATGCCGGTAATGGGCTGAAAACGCCTGTTTTGGGACTCTGCAGAGAAAGTCTCTGCAGACTGCTGAATCCACACACGGGTTTAACTCTGGAAGTTGAGTGCACACATTGACAACCGTTCTGTTAGATAGCTGCGTTTTGGATTTAGAAGCAGATATTTCCCTGTGCTTACTGCTGTTTCTTCCATATGCCGGTAATGGGCTGAAAACGCCTGTTTTGGGACTCTGCAGAGAAAGTCTCTGCAGACTGCTGAATCCACACACGGGTTTAACTCTGGAAGTTGAGTGCACACATTGACAACCGTTCTGTTAGATAGCTGCGTTTTGGATTTAGAAGCAGATATTTCCCTGTGCTTACTGCTGTTTCTTCCATATGCCGGTAATGGGCTGAAAACGCCTGTTTTGGGACTCTGCAGAGAAAGTCTCTGCAGACTGCTGAATCCACACACGGGTTTACCTCTGGAAGTTGAGTGCACACATTGACAACCGTTCTGTTAGATAGCTGCGTTTTGGATTTAGAAGCAGATATTTCCCTGTGCTTACTGCTGTTTCTTCCATATGCCGGTAATGGGCTGAAAACGCCTGTTTTGGGACTCTGCAGAGAAAGTCTCTGCAGACTGCTGAATCCACACACGGGTTTAACTCTGGAAGTTGAGTGCACACATTGACAACCGTTCTGTTAGATAGCTGCGTTTTGGATTTAGAAGCAGATATTTCCCTGTGCTTACTGCTGTTTCTTCCATATGCCGGTAATGGGCTGAAAACGCCTGTTTTGGGACTCTGCAGAGAAAGTCTCTGCAGACTGCTGAATCCACACACGGGTTTAACTCTGGAAGTTGAGTGCACACATTGACAACCGTTCTGTTAGATAGCTGCGTTTTGGATTTAGAAGCAGATATTTCCCTGTGCTTACTGCTGTTTCTTCCATAGGCCAGTAATGGGCTGAAAACGCCTGTTTTGGGACTCTGCAGAGAAAGTCTCTGCAGACTGCTGAATCCACACACGGGTTTAACTCTGGAAGTTGAGTGCATACATTGACAACCGTTCTGTTAGATAGCTGCGTTTTGGATTTAGAAGCAGATATTTCCCTGTGCTTACTGCTGTTTCTTCCATATGCCGGTAATGGGCTGAAAACGCCTGTTTTGGGACTCTGCAGAGAAAGCGTTTGCAGACTGCTGAATCCACACACGGGTTTAACTCTGGAAGTTGAGTGCACACATTGACAACCGTTCTGTTAGATAGCTGCGTTTTGGATTTAGAAGCAGATATTTCCCTGTGCTTACTGCTGTTTCTTCCATATGCCGGTAATGGGCTGAAAACGCCTGTTTTGGGACTCTGCAGAGAAAGTCTCTGCAGACTGCTGAATCCACACACGGGTTTAACTCTGGAAGTTGAGTGCACACATTGACAACCGTTCTGTTAGATAGCTGCGTTTTGGATTTAGAAGCAGATGTTTCCCTGTGCTTACTGCTGTTTCTTCCATATGCCGGTAATGGGCTGAAAACACCTGTTTTGGGACTCGGCAGAGAATGTGTTTGCAGACTGCTGAATCCACACACGGGTTTAACTCTGGAAGTTGAGTGCACACATTGACAACCATTCTGTTAGATAGCTGCCTTTTGGATTTAGAAGCAGATATTTCCCTGTGCTTACTGCTGTTTCTTCCATATGCCGGTAATGGGCTGAAAACGCCTGTTTTGGGACTCTGCAGAGAAAGTCTCTGCAGACTGCTGAATCCACACACGGGTTTAACTCTGGAAGTTGAGTGCACACATTGACAACCGTTCTGTTAGATAGCTGTGTTTTGGATTTAGAAGCAGATATTTCCCTGTGCTTACTGCTGTTTCTTCCATATGCCGGTAATGGGCTGAAAACGCCTGTTTTGGGACTCTGCAGAGAAAGTCTCTGCAGACTGCTGAATCCACACACGGGTTTAACTCTGGAAGTTGAGTGCACACATTGACAACCGTTCTGTTAGATAGCTGCGTTTTGGATTTAGAAGCAGATATTTCCCTGTGCTTACTGCTGTTTCTTCCATATGCCGGTAATGGGCTGAAAACGCCTGTTTTGGGACTCTGCAGAGAAAGTCTCTGCAGACTGCTGAATCCACACACGGGTTTAACTCTGGAAGTTGAGTGCACACATTGACAACCGTTCTGTTAGATAGCTGCGTTTTGGATTTAGAAGCAGATATTTCCCTGTGCTTACTGCTGTTTCTTCCATATGCCGGTAATGGGCTGAAAACGCCTGTTTTGGGACTCTGCAGAGAAAGTCTCTGCAGACTGCTGAATCCACACACGGGTTTAACTCTGGAAGTTGAGTGCACACATTGACAACCGTTCTGTTAGATAGCTGCGTTTTGGATTTAGAAGCAGATATTTCCCTGTGCTTACTGCTGTTTCTTCCATATGCCGGTAATGGGCTGAAAACGCCTGTTTTGGGACTCTGCAGAGAAAGTCTCTGCAGACTGCTGAATCCACACACGGGTTTAACTCTGGAAGTTGAGTGCACACATTGACAACCGTTCTGTTAGATAGCTGCGTTTTGGATTTAGAAGCAGATATTTCCCTGTGCTTACTGCTGTTTCTTCCATATGCCGGTAATGGGCTGAAAACGCCTGTTTTGGGACTCTGCAGAGAAAGCGTTTGCAGACTGCTGAATCCACACACGGGTTTAACTCTGGAAGTTGAGTGCACACATTGACAACCGTTCTGTTAGATAGCTGCGTTTTGGATTTAGAAGCAGATATTTCCCTGTGCTTACTGCTGTTTCTTCCATATGCCGGTAATGGGCTGAAAACGCCTGTTTTGGGACTCTGCAGAGAAAGTCTCTGCAGACTGCTGAATCCACACACGGGTTTAACTCTGGAAGTTGAGTGCACACATTGACAACCGTTCTGTTAGATAGCTGCGTTTTGGATTTAGAAGCAGATATTTCCCTGTGCTTACTGCTGTTTCTTCCATATGCCGGTAATGGGCTGAAAACGCCTGTTTTGGGACTCTGCAGAGAAAGTCTCTGCAGACTGCTGAATCCACACACGGGTTTAACTCTGGAAGTTGAGTGCACACATTGACAACCGTTCTGTTAGATAGCTGCGTTTTGGATTTAGAAGCAGATATTTCCCTGTGCTTACTGCTGTTTCTTCCATATGCCGGTAATGGGCTGAAAACGCCTGTTTTGGGACTCTGCAGAGAAAGTCTCTGCAGACTGCTGAATCCACACACGGGTTTAACTCTGGAAGTTGAGTGCACACATTGACAACCGTTCTGTTAGATAGCTGCGTTTTGGATTTAGAAGCAGATATTTCCCTGTGCTTACTGCTGTTTCTTCCATATGCCGGTAATGGGCTGAAAACGCCTGTTTTGGGACTCTGCAGAGAAAGTCTCTGCAGACTGCTGAATCCACACACGGGTTTAACTCTGGAGGTTGAGTGCACACATTGACAACCGTTCTGTTAGATAGCTGCGTTTTGGATTTAGAAGCAGATATTTCCCTGTGCTTACTGCTGTTTCTTCCATATGCCGGTAATGGGCTGAAAACGCCTGTTTTGGGACTCTGCAGAGAAAGTCTCTGCAGACTGCTGAATCCACACACGGGTTTAACTCTGGAAGTTGAGTGCACACATTGACAACCGTTCTGTTAGATAGCTGCGTTTTGGATTTAGAAGCAGATATTTCCCTGTGCTTACTGCTGTTTCTTCCATATGCCGGTAATGGGCTGAAAACGCCTGTTTTGGGACTCTGCAGAGAAAGTCTCTGCAGACTGCTGAATCCACACACGGGTTTAACTCTGGAAGTTGAGTGCACACATTGACAACCGTTCTGTTAGATAGCTGCGTTTTGGATTTAGAAGCAGATATTTCCCTGTGCTTACTGCTGTTTCTTCCATATGCCGGTAATGGGCTGAAAACGCCTGTTTTGGGACTCTGCAGAGAAAGCGTTTGCAGACTGCTGAATCCACACACGGGTTTAACTCTGGAAGTTGAGTGCACACATTGACAACCGTTCTGTTAGATAGCTGCGTTTTGGATTTAGAAGCAGATATTTCCCTGTGCTTACTGCTGTTTCTTCCATATGCCGGTAATGGGCTGAAAACGCCTGTTTTGGGACTCTGCAGAGAAAGTCTCTGCAGACTGCTGAATCCACACACGGGTTTAACTCTGGAAGTTGAGTGCACACATTGACAACCGTTCTGTTAGATAGCTGCGTTTTGGATTTAGAAGCAGATATTTCCCTGTGCTTACTGCTGTTTCTTCCATATGCCGGTAATGGGCTGAAAACGCCTGTTTTGGGACTCTGCAGAGAAAGTCTCTGCAGACTGCTGAATCCACACACGGGTTTAACTCTGGAAGTTGAGTGCACACATTGACAACCGTTCTGTTAGATAGCTGCGTTTTGGATTTAGAAGCAGATATTTCCCTGTGCTTACTGCTGTTTCTTCCATATGCCGGTAATGGGCTGAAAACGCCTGTTTTGGGACTCTGCAGAGAAAGTCTCTGCAGACTGCTGAATCCACACACGGGTTTAACTCTGGAAGTTGAGTGCACACATTGACAACCGTTCTGTTAGATAGCTGCGTTTTGGATTTAGAAGCAGATATTTCCCTGTGCTTACTGCTGTTTCTTCCATATGCCGGTAATGGGCTGAAAACGCCTGTTTTGGGACTCTGCAGAGAAAGTCTCTGCAGACTGCTGAATCCACACACGGGTTTAACTCTGGAAGTTGAGTGCACACATTGACAACCGTTCTGTTAGATAGCTGCGTTTTGGATTTAGAAGCAGATATTTCCCTGTGCTTACTGCTGTTTCTTCCATATGCCGGTAATGGGCTGAAAACGCCTGTTTTGGGACTCTGCAGAGAAAGTCTCTGCAGACTGCTGAATCCACACACGGGTTTAACTCTGGAAGTTGAGTGCACACATTGACAACCGTTCTGTTAGATAGCTGCGTTTTGGATTTAGAAGCAGATATTTCCCTGTGCTTACTGCTGTTTCTTCCATATGCCGGTAATGGGCTGAAAACGCCTGTTTTGGGACTCTGCAGAGAAAGTCTCTGCAGACTGCTGAATCCACACACGGGTTTAACTCTGGAAGTTGAGTGCACACATTGACAACCGTTCTGTTAGATAGCTGCGTTTTGGATTTAGAAGCAGATATTTCCCTGTGCTTACTGCTGTTTCTTCCATATGCCGGTAATGGGCTGAAAACGCCTGTTTTGGGACTCTGCAGAGAAAGTCTCTGCAGACTGCTGAATCCACACACGGGTTTAACTCTGGAAGTTGAGTGCACACATTGACAACCGTTCTGTTAGATAGCTGCGTTTTGGATTTAGAAGCAGATATTTCCCTGTGCTTACTGCTGTTTCTTCCATATGCCGGTAATGGGCTGAAAACGCCTGTTTTGGGACTCTGCAGAGAAAGTCTCTGCAGACTGCTGAATCCACACACGGGTTTAACTCTGGAAGTTGAGTGCACACATTGACAACCGTTCTGTTAGATAGCTGCGTTTTGGATTTAGAAGCAGATATTTCCCTGTGCTTACTGCTGTTTCTTCCATATGCCGGTAATGGGCTGAAAACGCCTGTTTTGGGACTCTGCAGAGAAAGTCTCTGCAGACTGCTGAATCCACACACGGGTTTAACTCTGGAAGTTGAGTGCACACATTGACAACCGTTCTGTTAGATAGCTGCGTTTTGGATTTAGAAGCAGATATTTCCCTGTGCTTACTGCTGTTTCTTCCATATGCCGGTAATGGGCTGAAAACGCCTGTTTTGGGACTCTGCAGAGAAAGTCTCTGCAGACTGCTGAATCCACACACGGGTTTAACTCTGGAAGTTGAGTGCACACATTGACAACCGTTCTGTTAGATAGCTGCGTTTTGGATTTAGAAGCAGATATTTCCCTGTGCTTACTGCTGTTTCTTCCATATGCCGGTAATGGGCTTAAAACGCCTGTTTTGGGACTCTGCAGAGAAAGTCTCTGCAGACTGCTGAATCCACACACGGGTTTAACTCTGGAAGTTGAGTGCACACATTGACAACCGTTCTGTTAGATAGCTGTGTTTTGGATTTAGAAGCAGATATTTCCCTGTGCTTACTGCTGTTTCTTCCATATGCCGGTAATGGGCTGAAAACGCCTGTTTTGGGACTCTGCAGAGAAAGTCTCTGCAGACTGCTGAATCCGCACACGGGTTTAACTCTGGAAGTTGAGTGCACACATTGACAACCGTTCTGTTAGATAGCTGCATTTTGGATTTAGAAGCAGATATTTCCCTGTGCTTACTGCTGTTTCTTCCATATGCCGGTAATGGGCTGAAAACACCTGTTTTGGGACTCTGCAGAGAAAGTGTTTGCAGACTGCTGAATCCACACACGGGTTTAACTCTGGAAGTTGAGTGCACACATTGACAACCGTTCTGTTAGATAGCTGCGTTTTGGATTTAGAAGCAGATATTTCCCTGTGCTTACTGCTGTTTCTTCCATATGCCGGTAATGGGCTGAAAACGCCTGTTTTGGGACTCTGCAGAGAAAGTCTCTGCAGACTGCTGAATCCACACACGGGTTTAACTCTGGAAGTTGAGTGCACTCATTGACAACCGTTCTGTTAGATAGCTGCGTTTTGGATTTAGAAGCAGATATTTCCCTGTGCTTACTGCTGTTTCTTCCATATGCCGGTAATGGGCTGAAAACGCCTGTTTTGGGACTCTGCAGAGAAAGTCTCTGCAGACTGCTGAATCCACACACGGGTTTAACTCTGGAAGTTGAGTGCACACATTGACAACCGTTCTGTTAGATAGCTGCGTTTTGGATTTAGAAGCAGATATTTCCCTGTGCTTACTGCTGTTTCTTCCATATGCCGGTAATGGGCTGAAAACGCCTGTTTTGGGACTCTGCAGAGAAAGTCTCTGCAGACTGCTGAATCCACACACGGGTTTAACTCTGGAAGTTGAGTGCACACATTGACAACCGTTCTGTTAGATAGCTGCATTTTGGATTTAGAAGCAGATATTTCCCTGTGCTTACTGCTGTTTCTTCCATATGCCGGTAATGGGCTGAAAACACCTGTTTTGGGACTCTGCAGAGAAAGTGTTTGCAGACTGCTGAATCCACACACGGGTTTAACTCTGGAAGTTGAGTGCACACATTGACAACCGTTCTGTTAGATAGCTGCGTTTTGGATTTAGAAGCAGATATTTCCCTGTGCTTACTGCTGTTTCTTCCATATGCCGGTAATGGGCTGAAAACGCCTGTTTTGGGACTCTGCAGAGAAAGTCTCTGCAGACTGCTGAATCCACACACGGGTTTAACTCTGGAAGTTGAGTGCACTCATTGACAACCGTTCTGTTAGATAGCTGCGTTTTGGATTTAGAAGCAGATATTTCCCTGTGCTTACTGCTGTTTCTTCCATATGCCGGTAATGGGCTGAAAACGCCTGTTTTGGGACTCTGCAGAGAAAGTCTCTGCAGACTGCTGAATCCACACACGGGTTTAACTCTGGAAGTTGAGTGCACACATTGACAACCGTTCTGTTAGATAGCTGCGTTTTGGATTTAGAAGCAGATATTTCCCTGTGCTTACTGCTGTTTCTTCCATATGCCGGTAATGGGCTGAAAACGCCTGTTTTGGGACTCTGCAGAGAAAGTCTCTGCAGACTGCTGAATCCACACACGGGTTTAACTCTGGAAGTTGAGTGCACACATTGACAACCGTTCTGTTTGATAGCTGCGTTTTGGATTTAGAAGCAGATGTTTCCCTGTGCTTACTGCTGTTTCTTCCACATGCCGGTAATGGGCTGAAAACACCTGTTTTGGGACTCTGCAGAGAAAGTGTTTGCAGACTGCTGAATCCACACACGGGTTTAACTCTGGAAGTTGAGTGCACACATTGACAACCGTTCTGTTAGATAGCTGCGTTTTGGATTTAGAAGCAGATATTTCCCTGTGCTTACTGCTGTTTCTTCCATATGCCGGTAATGGGCTGAAAACGCCTGTTTTGGTACTCTGCAGAGAAAGTCTCTGCAGACTGCTGAATCCACACACGGGTTTAACTCTGGAAGTTGAGTGCACACATTGACAACCGTTCTGTTAGATAGCTGCGTTTTGGATTTAGAAGCAGATATTTCCCTGTGCTTACTGCTGTTTCTTCCATATGCCGGTAATGGGCTGAAAACACCTGTTTTGGGACTCTGCAGAGAAAGTGTTTGCAGACTGCTGAATCCACACACGGGTTTAACTCTGGAAGTTGAGTGCACACATTGACAACCGTTCTGTTAGATAGCTGCGTTTTGGATTTAGAAGCAGATATTTCCCTGTGCTTACTGCTGTTTCTTCCATATGCCGGTAATGGGCTGAAAACGCCTGTTTTGGGACTCTGCAGAGAAAGTCTCTGCAGACTGCTGAATCCACACACGGGTTTAACTCTGGAAGTTGAGTGCACACATTGACAACCGTTCTGTTAGATAGCTGCGTTTTGGATTTAGAAGCAGATGTTTCCCTGTGCTTACTGCTGTTTCTTCCATATGCCGGTAATGGGCTGAAAACACCTGTTTTGGGACTCTGCAGAGAAAGTGTTTGCAGACTGCTGAATCCACACATGGGTTTAACTCTGGAAGTTGAGTGCACACATTGACAACCGTTCTGTTAGATAGCTGCGTTTTGGATTTAGAAGCAGATATTTCCCTGTGCTTACTGCTGTTTCTTCCATATGCCGGTAATGGGCTGAAAACGCCTGTTTTGGGACTCTGCAGAGAAAGTCTCTGCAGACTGCTGAATCCACACACGGGTTTAACTCTGGAAGTTGAGTGCACACATTGACAACCGTTCTGTTAGATAGCTGCGTTTTGGATTTAGAAGCAGATATTTCCCTGTGCTTACTGCTGTTTCTTCCATATGCCGGTAATGGGCTGAAAACGCCTGTGTTGGGACTCTGCAGAGAAAGTCTCTGCAGACTGCTGAATCCACACACGGGTTTAACTCTGGAAGTTGAGTGCACACATTGACAACCGTTCTGTTAGATAGCTGCGTTTTGGATTTAGAAGCAGATATTTCCCTGGGCTTACTGCTGTTTCTTCCATATGCCGGTAATGGGCTGAAAACGCCTGTTTTGGGACTCTGCAGAGAAAGTCTCTGCAGACTGCTGAATCCACACACGGGTTTAACTCTGGAAGTTGAGTGCACACATTGACAACCGTTCTGTTAGATAGCTGCGTTTTGGATTTAGAAGCAGATGTTTCCCTGTGCTTACTGCTGTTTCTTCCATATGCCGGTAATGGGCTGAAAACGCCTGCTTTGGGACTCTGCAGAGAAAGTGTTTGCAGACTGCTGAATCCACACACGGGTTTAACTCTGGAAGTTGAGTGCACACATTGACAACCGTTCTGTTAGATAGCTGCGTTTTGGATTTAGAAGCAGATATTTCCCTGTGCTTACTGCTGTTTCTTCCATATGCCGGTAATGGGCTGAAAACGCCTGTTTTGGGACTCTGCAGAGAAAGTCTCTGCAGACTGCTGAATCCACACACGGGTTTAACTCTGGAAGTTGAGTGCACACATTGACAACCGTTCTGTTAGATAGCTGCGTTTTGGATTTAGAAGCAGATATTTCCCTGTGCTTACTGCTGTTTCTTCCATATGCCGGTAATGGGCTGAAAACACCTGTTTTGGGACTCTGCAGAGAAAGTCTCTGCAGACTGCTGAATCCACACACGGGTTTAACTCTGGAAGTTGAGTGCACACATTGACAACCGTTCTGTTAGATAGCTGCGTTTTGGATTTAGAAGCAGATATTTCCCTGTGCTTACTGCTGTTTCTTCCATATGCCGGTAATGGGCTGAAAACGCCTGTTTTGGGACTCTGCAGAGAAAGTCTCTGCAGACTGCTGAATCCACACACGGGTTTAACTCTGGAAGTTGAGTGCACACATTGACAACCGTTCTGTTAGATAGCTGCGTTTTGGATTTAGAAGCAGATATTTCCCTGTGCTTACTGCTGTTTCTTCCATATGCCGGTAATGGGCTGAAAACGCCTGTTTTGGGACTCTGCAGAGAAAGTCTCTGCAGACTGCTGAATCCACACACGGGTTTAACTCTGGAAGTTGAGTGCACACATTGACAACCGTTCTGTTAGATAGCTGCGTTTTGGATTTAGAAGCAGATATTTCCCTGTGCTTACTGCTGTTTCTTCCATATGCCGGTAATGGGCTGAAAACGCCTGTTTTGGGACTCTGCAGAGAAAGTCTCTGCAGACTGCTGAATCCACACACGGGTTTAACTCTGGAAGTTGAGTGCACACATTGACAACCGTTCTGTTAGATAGCTGCGTTTTGGATTTAGAAGCAGATATTTCCCTGTGCTTACTGCTGTTTCTTCCATATGCCGGTAATGGGCTGAAAACGCCTGTTTTGGGACTCTGCAGAGAAAGTCTCTGCAGACTGCTGAATCCACACACGGGTTTAACTCTGGAAGTTGAGTGCACACATTGACAACCGTTCTGTTAGATAGCTGCGTTTTGGATTTAGAAGCAGATATTTCCCTGTGCTTACTGCTGTTTCTTCCATATGCCGGTAATGGGCTGAAAACGCCTGTTTTGGGACTCTGCAGAGAAAGTCTCTGCAGACTGCTGAATCCACACACGGGTTTAACTCTGGAAGTTGAGTGCACACATTGACAACCGTTCTGTTAGATAGCTGCGTTTTGGATTTAGAAGCAGATATTTCCCTGTGCTTACTGCTGTTTCTTCCATATGCCGGTAATGGGCTGAAAACGCCTGTTTTGGGACTCTGCAGAGAAAGTCTCTGCAGACTGCTGAATCCACACACGGGTTTAACTCTGGAAGTTGAGTGCACACATTGACAACCGTTCTGTTAGATAGCTGCATTTTGGATTTAGAAGCAGATATTTCCCTGTGCTTACTGCTGTTTCTTCCATATGCCGGTAATGGGCTGAAAACACCTGTTTTGGGACTCTGCAGAGAAAGTGTTTGCAGACTGCTGAATCCACACACGGGTTTAACTCTGGAAGTTGAGTGCACACATTGACAACCGTTCTGTTAGATAGCTGCGTTTTGGATTTAGAAGCAGATATTTCCCTGTGCTTACTGCTGTTTCTTCCATATGCCGGTAATGGGCTGAAAACGCCTGTTTTGGGACTCTGCAGAGAAAGTCTCTGCAGACTGCTGAATCCACACACGGGTTTAACTCTGGAAGTTGAGTGCACTCATTGACAACCGTTCTGTTAGATAGCTGCGTTTTGGATTTAGAAGCAGATATTTCCCTGTGCTTACTGCTGTTTCTTCCATATGCCGGTAATGGGCTGAAAACGCCTGTTTTGGGACTCTGCAGAGAAAGTCTCTGCAGACTGCTGAATCCACACACGGGTTTAACTCTGGAAGTTGAGTGCACACATTGACAACCGTTCTGTTAGATAGCTGCGTTTTGGATTTAGAAGCAGATATTTCCCTGTGCTTACTGCTGTTTCTTCCATATGCCGGTAATGGGCTGAAAACGCCTGTTTTGGGACTCTGCAGAGAAAGTCTCTGCAGACTGCTGAATCCACACACGGGTTTAACTCTGGAAGTTGAGTGCACACATTGACAACCGTTCTGTTAGATAGCTGCGTTTTGGATTTAGAAGCAGATGTTTCCCTGTGCTTACTGCTGTTTCTTCCACATGCCGGTAATGGGCTGAAAACACCTGTTTTGGGACTCTGCAGAGAAAGTGTTTGCAGACTGCTGAATCCACACACGGGTTTAACTCTGGAAGTTCAGTGCACACATTGACAACCGTTCTGTTAGATAGCTGCGTTTTGGATTTAGAAGCAGATATTTCCCTGTGCTTACTGCTGTTTCTTCCATATGCCGGTAATGGGCTGAAAACGCCTGTTTTGGTACTCTGCAGAGAAAGTCTCTGCAGACTGCTGAATCCACACACGGGTTTAACTCTGGAAGTTGAGTGCACACATTGACAACCGTTCTGTTAGATAGCTGCGTTTTGGATTTAGAAGCAGATATTTCCCTGTGCTTACTGCTGTTTCTTCCATATGCCGGTAATGGGCTGAAAACACCTGTTTTGGGACTCTGCAGAGAAAGTGTTTGCAGACTGCTGAATCCACACACGGGTTTAACTCTGGAAGTTGAGTGCACACATTGACAACCGTTCTGTTAGATAGCTGCGTTTTGGATTTAGAAGCAGATATTTCCCTGTGCTTACTGCTGTTTCTTCCATATGCCGGTAATGGGCTGAAAACGCCTGTTTTGGGACTCTGCAGAGAAAGTCTCTGCAGACTGCTGAATCCACACACGGGTTTAACTCTGGAAGTTGAGTGCACACATTGACAACCGTTCTGTTAGATAGCTGCGTTTTGGATTTAGAAGCAGATGTTTCCCTGTGCTTACTGCTGTTTCTTCCATATGCCGGTAATGGGCTGAAAACACCTGTTTTGGGACTCTGCAGAGAAAGTGTGTGCAGACTGCTGAATCCACACATGGGTTTAACTCTGGAAGTTGAGTGCACACATTGACAACCGTTCTGTTAGATAGCTGCGTTTTGGATTTAGAAGCAGATATTTCCCTGTGCTTACTGCTGTTTCTTCCATATGCCGGTAATGGGCTGAAAACGCCTGTTTTGGGACTCTGCAGAGAAAGTCTCTGCAGACTGCTGAATCCACACACGGGTTTAACTCTGGAAGTTGAGTGCACACATTGACAACCGTTCTGTTAGATAGCTGCGTTTTGGATTTAGAAGCAGATATTTCCCTGTGCTTACTGCTGTTTCTTCCATATGCCGGTAATGGGCTGAAAACGCCTGTGTTGGGACTCTGCAGAGAAAGTCTCTGCAGACTGCTGAATCCACACACGGGTTTAACTCTGGAAGTTGAGTGCACACATTGACAACCGTTCTGTTAGATAGCTGCGTTTTGGATTTAGAAGCAGATATTTCCCTGGGCTTACTGCTGTTTCTTCCATATGCCGGTAATGGGCTGAAAACGCCTGTTTTGGGACTCTGCAGAGAAAGTCTCTGCAGACTGCTGAATCCACACACGGGTTTAACTCTGGAAGTTGAGTGCACACATTGACAACCGTTCTGTTAGATAGCTGCGTTTTGGATTTAGAAGCAGATGTTTCCCTGTGCTTACTGCTGTTTCTTCCATATGCCGGTAATGGGCTGAAAACGCCTGCTTTGGGACTCTGCAGAGAAAGTGTTTGCAGACTGCTGAATCCACACACGGGTTTAACTCTGGAAGTTGAGTGCACACATTGACAACCGTTCTGTTAGATAGCTGCGTTTTGGATTTAGAAGCAGATATTTCCCTGTGCTTACTGCTGTTTCTTCCATATGCCGGTAATGGGCTGAAAACGCCTGTTTTGGGACTCTGCAGAGAAAGTCTCTGCAGACTGCTGAATCCACACACGGGTTTAACTCTGGAAGTTGAGTGCACACATTGACAACCGTTCTGTTAGATAGCTGCGTTTTGGATTTAGAAGCAGATATTTCCCTGTGCTTACTGCTGTTTCTTCCATATGCCGGTAATGGGCTGAAAACGCCTGTTTTGGGACTCTGCAGAGAAAGTCTCTGCAGACTGCTGAATCCACACACGGGTTTAACTCTGGAAGTTGAGTGCACACATTGACAACCGTTCTGTTAGATAGCTGCGTTTTGGATTTAGAAGCAGATATTTCCCTGTGCTTACTGCTGTTTCTTCCATATGCCGGTAATGGGCTGAAAACGCCTGTTTTGGGACTCTGCAGAGAAAGTCTCTGCAGACTGCTGAATCCACACACGGGTTTAACTCTGGAAGTTGAGTGCACACATTGACAACCGTTCTGTTAGATAGCTGCGTTTTGGATTTAGAAGCAGATATTTCCCTGTGCTTACTGCTGTTTCTTCCATATGCCGGTAATGGGCTGAAAACGCCTGTTTTGGGACTCTGCAGAGAAAGTCTCTGCAGACTGCTGAATCCACACACGGGTTTAACTCTGGAAGTTGAGTGCACACATTGACAACCGTTCTGTTAGATAGCTGCGTTTTGGATTTAGAAGCAGATATTTCCCTGTGCTTACTGCTGTTTCTTCCATATGCCGGTAATGGGCTGAAAACGCCTGTTTTGGGACTCTGCAGAGAAAGTCTCTGCAGACTGCTGAATCCACACACGGGTTTAACTCTGGAAGTTGAGTGCACACATTGACAACCGTTCTGTTAGATAGCTGCGTTTTGGATTTAGAAGCAGATATTTCCCTGTGCTTACTGCTGTTTCTTCCATATGCCGGTAATGGGCTGAAAACGCCTGTTTTGGGACTCTGCAGAGAAAGTCTCTGCAGACTGCTGAATCCACACACGGGTTTAACTCTGGAAGTTGAGTGCACACATTGACAACCGTTCTGTTAGATAGCTGTGTTTTGGATTTAGAAGCAGATATTTCCCTGTGCTTGCTGCTGTTTCTTCCATATGCCGGTAATGGGCTGAAAACGCCTGTTTTGGGACTCTGCAGAGAAAGTCTCTGCAGACTGCTGAATCCACACACGGGTTTAACTCTGGAAGTTGAGTGCACACATTGACAACCGTTCTGTTAGATAGCTGCATTTTGGATTTAGAAGCAGATATTTCCCTGTGCTTACTGCTGTTTCTTCCATATGCCGGTAATGGGCTGAAAACACCTGTTTTGGGACTCTGCAGAGAAAGTGTTTGCAGACTGCTGAATCCACACACGGGTTTAACTCTGGAAGTTGAGTGCACACATTGACAACCGTTCTGTTAGATAGCTGCGTTTTGGATTTAGAAGCAGATATTTCCCTGTGCTTACTGCTGTTTCTTCCATATGCCGGTAATGGGCTGAAAACGCCTGTTTTGGGACTCTGCAGAGAAAGTCTCTGCAGACTGCTGAATCCACACACGGGTTTAACTCTGGAAGTTGAGTGCACTCATTGACAACCGTTCTGTTAGATAGCTGCGTTTTGGATTTAGAAGCAGATATTTCCCTGTGCTTACTGCTGTTTCTTCCATATGCCGGTAATGGGCTGAAAACGCCTGTTTTGGGACTCTGCAGAGAAAGTCTCTGCAGACTGCTGAATCCACACACGGGTTTAACTCTGGAAGTTGAGTGCACACATTGACAACCGTTCTGTTAGATAGCTGCGTTTTGGATTTAGAAGCAGATATTTCCCTGTGCTTACTGCTGTTTCTTCCATATGCCGGTAATGGGCTGAAAACGCCTGTTTTGGGACTCTGCAGAGAAAGTCTCTGCAGACTGCTGAATCCACACACGGGTTTAACTCTGGAAGTTGAGTGCACACATTGACAACCGTTCTGTTAGATAGCTGCATTTTGGATTTAGAAGCAGATATTTCCCTGTGCTTACTGCTGTTTCTTCCATATGCCGGTAATGGGCTGAAAACACCTGTTTTGGGACTCTGCAGAGAAAGTGTTTGCAGACTGCTGAATCCACACACGGGTTTAACTCTGGAAGTTGAGTGCACACATTGACAACCGTTCTGTTAGATAGCTGCGTTTTGGATTTAGAAGCAGATATTTCCCTGTGCTTACTGCTGTTTCTTCCATATGCCGGTAATGGGCTGAAAACGTCTGTTTTGGGACTCTGCAGAGAAAGTCTCTGCAGACTGCTGAATCCACACACGGGTTTAACTCTGGAAGTTGAGTGCACACATTGACAACCGTTCTGTTAGATAGCTGTGTTTTGGATTTAGAAGCAGATATTTCCCTGTGCTTACTGCTGTTTCTTCCATATGCCGGTAATGGGCTGAAAACACCTGTTTTGGGACTCTGCAGAGAAAGTGTTTGCAGACTGCTGAATCCACACACGGGTTTAACTCTGGAATTTGAGTGCACACATTGACAACCGTTCTGTTAGATAGCTGCGTTTTGGATTTAGAAGCAGATATTTCCCTGTGCTTACTGCTGTTTCTTCCATATGCCGGTAATGGGCTGAAAACGCCTGTTTTGGGACTCTGCAGAGAAAGTCTCTGCAGACTGCTGAATCCACACACGGGTTTAACTCTGGAAGTTGAGTGCACACATTTACAACCGTTCTGTTAGATAGCTGCGTTTTGGATTTAGAAGCAGATATTTCCCTGTGCTTACTGCTGTTTCTTCCATATGCCGGTAATGGGCTGAAAACGCCTGTTTTGGGACTCTGCAGAGAAAGTCTCTGCAGACTGCTGAATCCACACACGGGTTTAACTCTGGAAGTTGAGTGCACACATTGACAACCGTTCTGTTAGATAGCTGCGTTTTGGATTTAGAAGCAGATATTTCCCTGTGCTTACTGCTGTTTCTTCCATATGCCGGTAATGGGCTGAAAACGCCTGTTTTGGGACTCTGCAGAGAAAGTCTCTGCAGACTGCTGAATCCACACACGGGTTTAACTCTGGAAGTTGAGTGCACACATTGACAACCGTTCTGTTAGATAGCTGCGTTTTGGATTTAGAAGCAGATATTTCCCTGTGCTTACTGCTGTTTCTTCCATATGCCGGTAATGGGCTGAAAACGCCTGTTTTGGGACTCTGCAGAGAAAGTCTCTGCAGACTGCTGAATCCACACACGGGTTTAACTCTGGAAGTTGAGTGCACACATTGACAACCGTTCTGTTAGATAGCTGCGTTTTGGATTTAGAAGCAGATATTTCCCTGTGCTTACTGCTGTTTCTTCCATATGCCGGTAATGGGCTGAAAACGCCTGTTTTGGGACTCTGCAGAGAAAGTCTCTGCAGACTGCTGAATCCACACACGGGTTTAACTCTGGAAGTTGAGTGCACACATTGACAACCGTTCTGTTAGATAGCTGCGTTTTGGATTTAGAAGCAGATATTTCCCTGTGCTTACTGCTGTTTCTTCCATATGCCGGTAATGGGCTGAAAACGCCTGTTTTGGGACTCTGCAGAGAAAGTCTCTGCAGACTGCTGAATCCACACACGGGTTTAACTCTGGAAGTTGAGTGCACACATTGACAACCGTTCTGTTAGATAGCTGTGTTTTGGATTTAGAAGCAGATATTTCCCTGTGCTTACTGCTGTTTCTTCCATATGCCGGTAATGGGCTGAAAACGCCTGTTTTGGGACTCTGCAGAGAAAGTCTCTGCAGACTGCTGAATCCACACACGGGTTTAACTCTGGAAGTTGAGTGCACACATTGACAACCGTTCTGTTAGATAGCTGCGTTTTGGATTTAGAAGCAGATATTTCCCTGTGCTTACTGCTGTTTCTTCCATATGCCGGTAATGGGCTGAAAACACCTGTTTTGGGACTCTGCAGAGAAAGTGTTTGCAGACTGCTGAATCCACACACGGGTTTAACTCTGGAAGTTGAGTGCACACATTGACAACCGTTCTGTTAGATAGCTGCGTTTTGGATTTAGAAGCAGATATTTCCCTGTGCTTACTGCTGTTTCTTCCATATGCCGGTAATGGGCTGAAAACGCCTGTTTTGGGACTCTGCAGAGAAAGTCTCTGCAGACTGCTGAATCCACACACGGGTTTAACTCTGGAAGTTGAGTGCACACATTGACAACCGTTCTGTTAGATAGCTGCGTTTTGGATTTAGAAGCAGATATTTCCCTGTGCTTACTGCTGTTTCTTCCATATGCCGGTAATGGGCTGAAAACGCCTGTTTTGGGACTCTGCAGAGAAAGTCTCTGCAGACTGCTGAATCCACACACGGGTTTAACTCTGGAAGTTGAGTGCACACATTGACAACCGTTCTGTTAGATAGCTGCGTTTTGGATTTAGAAGCAGATATTTCCCTGTGCTTACTGCTGTTTCTTCCATATGCCGGTAATGGGCTGAAAACGCCTGTTTTGGGACTCTGCAGAGAAAGTCTCTGCAGACTGCTGAATCCACACACGGGTTTAACTCTGGAAGTTGAGTGCACACATTGACAACCGTTCTGTTAGATAGCTGCGTTTTGGATTTAGAAGCAGATATTTCCCTGTGCTTACTGCTGTTTCTTCCATATGCCGGTAATGGGCTGAAAACGCCTGTTTTGGGACTCTGCAGAGAAAGTCTCTGCAGACTGCTGAATCCACACACGGGTTTAACTCTGGAAGTTGAGTGCACACATTGACAACCGTTCTGTTAGATAGCTGCGTTTTGGATTTAGAAGCAGATATTTCCCTGTGCTTACTGCTGTTTCTTCCATATGCCGGTAATGGGCTGAAAACGCCTGTTTTGGGACTCTGCAGAGAAAGTCTCTGCAGACTGCTGAATCCACACACGGGTTTAACTCTGGAAGTTGAGTGCACACATTGACAACCGTTCTGTTAGATAGCTGTGTTTTGGATTTAGAAGCAGATATTTCCCTGTGCTTACTGCTGTTTCTTCCATATGCCGGTAATGGGCTGAAAACGCCTGTTTTGGGACTCTGCAGAGAAAGTCTCTGCAGACTGCTGAATCCACACACGGGTTTAACTCTGGAAGTTGAGTGCACACATTGACAACCGTTCTGTTAGATAGCTGCATTTTGGATTTAGAAGCAGATATTTCCCTGTGCTTACTGCTGTTTCTTCCATATGCCGGTAATGGACTGAAAACACCTGTTTTGGGACTCTGCAGAGAAAGTGTTTGCAGACTGCTGAATCCACACACGGGTTTAACTCTGGAAGTTGAGTGCACACATTGACAACCGTTCTGTTAGATAGCTGCGTTTTGGATTTAGAAGCAGATATTTCCCTGTGCTTACTGCTGTTTCTTCCATATGCCGGTAATGGGCTGAAAACGCCTGTTTTGGGACTCTGCAGAGAAAGTCTCTGCAGACTGCTGAATCCACACACGGGTTTAACTCTGGAAGTTGAGTGCACTCATTGACAACCGTTCTGTTAGATAGCTGCGTTTTGGATTTAGAAGCAGATATTTCCCTGTGCTTACTGCTGTTTCTTCCATATGCCGGTAATGGGCTGAAAACGCCTGTTTTGGGACTCTGCAGAGAAAGTCTCTGCAGACTGCTGAATCCACACACGGGTTTAACTCTGGAAGTTGAGTGCACACATTGACAACCGTTCTGTTAGATAGCTGCGTTTTGGATTTAGAAGCAGATATTTCCCTGTGCTTACTGCTGTTTCTTCCATATGCCGGTAATGGGCTGAAAAACGCCTGTTTTGGGACTCTGCAGAGAAAGTCTCTGCAGACTGCTGAATCCACACACGGGTTTAACTCTGGAAGTTGAGTGCACACATTGACAACCGTTCTGTTAGATAGCTGCATTTTGGATTTAGAAGCAGATATTTCCCTGTGCTTACTGCTGTTTCTTCCATATGCCGGTAATGGGCTGAAAACACCTGTTTTGGGACTCTGCAGAGAAAGTGTTTGCAGACTGCTGAATCCACACACGGGTTTAACTCTGGAAGTTGAGTGCACACATTGACAACCGTTCTGTTAGATAGCTGCGTTTTGGATTTAGAAGCAGATATTTCCCTGTGCTTACTGCTGTTTCTTCCATATGCCGGTAATGGGCTGAAAACGCCTGTTTTGGGGACTCCTGCAGAGAAAGTCTCTGCAGACTGCTGAATCCACACACGGGTTTAACTCTGGAAGTTGAGTGCACTCATTGACAACCGTTCTGTTAGATAGCTGCGTTTTGGATTTAGGAGCAGATATTTCCCTGTGCTTGCTGCTGTTTCTTCCATATGCCGGTAATGGGCTGAAAACGCCTGTTTTGGGACTCTGCAGAGAAAGTCTCTGCAGACTGCTGAATCCACACACGGGTTTAACTCTGGAAGTTGAGTGCACACATTGACAACCGTTCTGTTAGATAGCTGCGTTTTGGATTTAGAAGCAGATATTTCCCTGTGCTTACTGCTGTTTCTTCCATATGCCGGTAATGGGCTGAAAACGCCTGTTTTGGGACTCTGCAGAGAAAGTCTCTGCAGACTGCTGAATCCACACACGGGTTTAACTCTGGAAGTTGAGTGCACACATTGACAACCGTTCTGTTAGATAGCTGCGTTTTGGATTTAGAAGCAGATGTTTCCCTGTGCTTACTGCTGTTTCTTCCATATGCCGGTAATGGGCTGAAAACGCCTGTTTTGGGACTCTGCAGAGAAAGTCTCTGCAGACTGCTGAATCCACACACGGGTTTAACTCTGGAAGTTGAGTGCACACATAGACAACCGTTCTGTTAGATAGCTGTGTTTTGGATTTAGAAGCAGATATTTCCCTGTGCTTACTGCTGTTTCTTCCATATGCCGGTAATGGGCTGAAAACACCTGTTTTGGGACTCTGCAGAGAAAGTGTTTGCAGACTGCTGAATCCACACACGGGTTTAACTCTGGAAGTTGAGTGCACACATTGACAACCGTTCTGTTAGATAGCTGCGTTTTGGATTTAGAAGCAGATATTTCCCTGTGCTTACTGCTGTTTCTTCCATATGCCGGTAATGGGCTGAAAACGCCTGTTTTGGGACTCTGCAGAGAAAGTCTCTGCAGACTGCTGAATCCACACACGGGTTTAACTCTGGAAGTTGAGTGCACACATTGACAACCGTTCTGTTAGATAGCTGCGTTTTGGATTTAGAAGCAGATGTTTCCCTGTGCTTACTGCTGTTTCTTCCATATGCCGGTAATGGGCTGAAAACACCTGTTTTGGGACTCTGCAGAGAAAGTGTTTGCAGACTGCTGAATCCACACACGGGTTTAACTCTGGAAGTTGAGTGCACACATTGACAACCGTTCTGTTAGATAGCTGCGTTTTGGATTTAGAAGCAGATATTTCCCTGTGCTTACTGCTGTTTCTTCCATATGCCGGTAATGGGCTGAAAACGCCTGTTTTGGGACTCTGCAGAGAAAGTCTCTGCAGACTGCTGAATCCACACACGGGTTTAACTCTGGAAGTTGAGTGCACACATTGACAACCGTTCTGTTAGATAGCTGCGTTTTGGATTTAGAAGCAGATATTTCCCTGTGCTTACTGCTGTTTCTTCCATATGCCGGTAATGGGCTGAAAACACCTGTTTTGGGACTCTGCAGAGAAAGTGTTTGCAGACTGCTGAATCCACACACGGGTTTAACCCTGGAAGTTGAGTGCACACATTGACAACCGTTCTGTTAGATAGCTGCGTTTTGGATTTAGAAGCAGATATTTCCCTGTGCTTACTGCTGTTTCTTCCATATGCCGGTAATGGGCTGAAAACGCCTGTTTTGGGACTCTGCAGAGAAAGTCTCTGCAGACTGCTGAATCCACACACGGGTTTAACTCTGGAAGTTGAGTGCACACATTGACAACCGTTCTGTTAGATAGCTGCGTTTTGGATTTAGAAGCAGATGTTTCCCTGTGCTTACTGCTGTTTCTTCCATATGCCGGTAATGGGCTGAAAACACCTGTTTTGGGACTCTGCAGAGAAAGTGTTTGCAGACTGCTGAATCCACACACGGGTTTAACTCTGGAAGTTGAGTGCACACATTGACAACCGTTCTGTTAGATAGCTGCGTTTTGGATTTAGAAGCAGATATTTCCCTGGGCTTACTGCTGTTTCTTCCATATGCCGGTAATGGGCTGAAAACGCCTGTTTTGGGACTCTGCAGAGAAAGTCTCTGCAGACTGCTGAATCCACACACGGGTTTAACTCTGGAAGTTGAGTGCACACATTGACAACCGTTCTGTTAGATAGCTGCGTTTTGGATTTAGAAGCAGATATTTCCCTGTGCTTACTGCTGTTTCTTCCATATGCCGGTAATGGGCTGAAAACGCCTGTTTTGGGACTCTGCAGAGAAAGTCTCTGCAGACTGCTGAATCCACACACGGGTTTAACTCTGGAAGTTGAGTGCACACATTGACAACCGGTCTGTTAGATAGCTGCGTTTTGGATTTAGAAGCAGATATTTCCCTGTGCTTACTGCTGTTTCTTCCATATGCCGGTAATGGGCTGAAAACGCCTGTTTTGGGACTCTGCAGAGAAAGTCTCTGCAGACTGCTGAATCCACACACGGGTTTAACTCTGGAAGTTGAGTGCACACATTGACAACCGTTCTGTTAGATAGCTGCGTTTTGGATTTAGAAGCAGATGTTTCCCTGTGCTTACTGCTGTTTCTTCCATATGCCGGTAATGGGCTGAAAACGCCTGCTTTGGGACTCTGCAGAGAAAGTGTTTGCAGACTGCTGAATCCACACACGGGTTTAACTCTGGAAGTTGAGTGCACACATTGACAACCGTTCTGTTAGATAGCTGCGTTTTGGATTTAGAAGCAGATATTTCCCTGTGCTTACTGCTGTTTCTTCCATATGCCGGTAATGGGCTGAAAACGCCTGTTTTGGGACTCTGCAGAGAAAGTCTCTGCAGACTGCTGAATCCACACACGGGTTTAACTCTGGAAGTTGAGTGCACACATTGACAACCGTTCTGTTAGATAGCTGCGTTTTGGATTTAGAAGCAGATATTTCCCTGTGCTTACTGCTGTTTCTTCCATATGCCGGTAATGGGCTGAAAACGCCTGTTTTGGGACTCTGCAGAGAAAGTCTCTGCAGACTGCTGAATCCACACACGGGTTTAACTCTGGAAGTTGAGTGCACACATTGACAACCGTTCTGTTAGATAGCTGCGTTTTGGATTTAGAAGCAGATATTTCCCTGTGCTTACTGCTGTTTCTTCCATATGCCGGTAATGGGCTGAAAACGCCTGTTTTGGGACTCTGCAGAGAAAGTCTCTGCAGACTGCTGAATCCACACACGGGTTTAACTCTGGAAGTTGAGTGCACACATTGACAACCGTTCTGTTAGATAGCTGCGTTTTGGATTTAGAAGCAGATGTTTCCCTGTGCTTACTGCTGTTTCTTCCATATGCCGGTAATGGGCTGAAAACGTCTGTTTTGGGACTCTGCAGAGAAAGTCTCTGCAGACTGCTGAATCCACACACGGGTTTAACTCTGGAAGTTGAGTGCACACATTGACAACCGTTCTGTTAGATAGCTGTGTTTTGGATTTAGAAGCAGATATTTCCCTGTGCTTACTGCTGTTTCTTCCATATGCCGGTAATGGGCTGAAAACACCTGTTTTGGGACTCTGCAGAGAAAGTGTTTGCAGACTGCTGAATCCACACACGGGTTTAACTCTGGAAGTTGAGTGCACACATTGACAACCGTTCTGTTAGATAGCTGCGTTTTGGATTTAGAAGCAGATATTTCCCTGTGCTTACTGCTGTTTCTTCCATATGCCGGTAATGGGCTGAAAACGCCTGTTTTGGGACTCTGCAGAGAAAGTCTCTGCAGACTGCTGAATCCACACACGGGTTTAACTCTGGAAGTTGAGTGCACACATTGACAACCGTTCTGTTAGATAGCTGCGTTTTGGATTTAGAAGCAGATATTTCCCTGTGCTTACTGCTGTTTCTTCCATATGCCGGTAATGGGCTGAAAACGCCTGTTTTGGGACTCTGCAGAGAAAGTCTCTGCAGACTGCTGAATCCACACACGGGTTTAACTCTGGAAGTTGAGTGCACACATTGACAACCGTTCTGTTAGATAGCTGCGTTTTGGATTTAGAAGCAGATATTTCCCTGTGCTTACTGCTGTTTCTTCCATATGCCGGTAATGGGCTGAAAACGCCTGTTTTGGGACTCTGCAGAGAAAGCGTTTGCAGACTGCTGAATCCACACACGGGTTTAACTCTGGAAGTTGAGTGCACACATTGACAACCGTTCTGTTAGATAGCTGCGTTTTGGATTTAGAAGCAGATATTTCCCTGTGCTTACTGCTGTTTCTTCCATATGCCGGTAATGGGCTGAAAACGCCTGTTTTGGGACTCTGCAGAGAAAGTCTCTGCAGACTGCTGAATCCACACACGGGTTTAACTCTGGAAGTTGAGTGCACACATTGACAACCGTTCTGTTAGATAGCTGCGTTTTGGATTTAGAAGCAGATATTTCCCTGTGCTTACTGCTGTTTCTTCCATATGCCGGTAATGGGCTGAAAACGCCTGTTTTGGGACTCTGCAGAGAAAGTCTCTGCAGACTGCTGAATCCACACACGGGTTTAACTCTGGAAGTTGAGTGCACACATTGACAACCGTTCTGTTAGATAGCTGCGTTTTGGATTTAGAAGCAGATATTTCCCTGTGCTTACTGCTGTTTCTTCCATATGCCGGTAATGGGCTGAAAACGCCTGTTTTGGGACTCTGCAGAGAAAGTCTCTGCAGACTGCTGAATCCACACACGGGTTTAACTCTGGAAGTTGAGTGCACACATTGACAACCGTTCTGTTAGATAGCTGCGTTTTGGATTTAGAAGCAGATATTTCCCTGTGCTTACTGCTGTTTCTTCCATATGCCGGTAATGGGCTGAAAACGCCTGTTTTGGGATTCTGCAGAGAAAGTCTCTGCAGACTGCTGAATCCACACACGGGTTTAACTCTGGAAGTTGAGTGCACACATTGACAACCGTTCTGTTAGATAGCTGCGTTTTGGATTTAGAAGCAGATATTTCCCTGTGCTTACTGCTGTTTCTTCCATATGCCGGTAATGGGCTGAAAACGCCTGTTTTGGGACTCTGCAGAGAAAGTCTCTGCAGACTGCTGAATCCACACACGGGTTTAACTCTGGAAGTTGAGTGCACACATTGACAACCGTTCTGTTAGATAGCTGCGTTTTGGATTTAGAAGCAGATATTTCCCTGTGCTTACTGCTGTTTCTTCCATATGCCGGTAATGGGCTGAAAACGCCTGTTTTGGGACTCTGCAGAGAAAGTCTCTGCAGACTGCTGAATCCACACACGGGTTTAACTCTGGAAGTTGAGTGCACACATTGACAACCGTTCTGTTAGATAGCTGTGTTTTGGATTTAGAAGCAGATATTTCCCTGTGCTTACTGCTGTTTCTTCCATATGCCGGTAATGGGCTGAAAACGCCTGTTTTGGGACTCTGCAGAGAAAGTCTCTGCAGACTGCTGAATCCACACACGGGTTTAACTCTGGAAGTTGAGTGCACACATTGACAACCGTTCTGTTAGATAGCTGCGTTTTGGATTTAGAAGCAGATATTTCCCTGTGCTTACTGCTGTTTCTTCCATATGCCGGTAATGGGCTGAAAACACCTGTTTTGGGACTCTGCAGAGAAAGTGTTTGCAGACTGCTGAATCCACACACGGGTTTAACTCTGGAAGTTGAGTGCACACATTTACAACCGTTCTGTTAGATAGCTGCGTTTTGGATTTAGAAGCAGATATTTCCCTGTGCTTACTGCTGTTTCTTCCATATGCCGGTAATGGGCTGAAAACGCCTGTTTTGGGACTCTGCAGAGAAAGTCTCTGCAGACTGCTGAATCCACACACGGGTTTCACTCTGGAAGTTGAGTGCACACATTGACAACCGTTCTGTTAGATAGCTGCGTTTTGGATTTAGAAGCAGATATTTCCCTGTGCTTACTGCTGTTTCTTCCATATGCCGGTAATGGGCTGAAAACGCCTGTTTTGGGACTCTGCAGAGAAAGTCTCTGCAGACTGCTGAATCCACACACGGGTTTAACTCTGGAAGTTGAGTGCACACATTGACAACCGTTCTGTTAGATAGCTGCGTTTTGGATTTAGAAGCAGATATTTCCCTGTGCTTACTGCTGTTTCTTCCATATGCCGGTAATGGGCTGAAAACGCCTGTTTTGGGACTCTGCAGAGAAAGTCTCTGCAGACTGCTGAATCCACACACGGGTTTAACTCTGGACGTTGAATGCACACATTGACAACCGTTCTGTTAGATAGCTGCGTTTTGGATTTAGAAGCAGATATTTCCCTGTGCTTACTGCTGTTTCTTCCATATGCCGGTAATGGGCTGAAAACGCCTGTTTTGGGACTCTGCAGAGAAAGTCTCTGCAGACTGCTGAATCCACACACGGGTTTAACTCTGGAAGTTGAGTGCACACATTGACAACCGTTCTGTTAGATAGCTGCGTTTTGGATTTAGAAGCAGATATTTCCCTGTGCTTACTGCTGTTTCTTCCATATGCCGGTAATGGGCTGAAAACGCCTGTTTTGGGACTCTGCAGAGAAAGTCTCTGCAGACTGCTGAATCCACACACGGGTTTAACTCTGGAAGTTGAGTGCACACATTGACAACCGTTCTGTTAGATAGCTGTGTTTTGGATTTAGAAGCAGATATTTCCCTGTGCTTACTGCTGTTTCTTCCATATGCCGGTAATGGGCTGAAAACGCCTGTTTTGGGACTCTGCAGAGAAAGTCTCTGCAGACTGCTGAATCCACACACGGGTTTAACTCTGGAAGTTGAGTGCACACATTGACAACCGTTCTGTTAGATAGCTGCGTTTTGGATTTAGAAGCAGATATTTCCCTGTGCTTACTGCTGTTTCTTCCATATGCCGGTAATGGGCTGAAAACACCTGTTTTGGGACTCTGCAGAGAAAGTGTTTGCAGACTGCTGAATCCACACACGGGTTTAACTCTGGAAGTTGAGTGCACACATTGACAACCGTTCTGTTAGATAGCTGCGTTTTGGATTTAGAAGCAGATATTTCCCTGTGCTTACTGCTGTTTCTTCCATATGCCGGTAATGGGCTGAAAACGCCTGTTTTGGGACTCTGCAGAGAAAGTCTCTGCAGACTGCTGAATCCACACACGGGTTTAACTCTGGAAGTTGAGTGCACTCATTGACAACCGTTCTGTTAGATAGCTGCGTTTTGGATTTAGAAGCAGATATTTCCCTGTGCTTACTGCTGTTTCTTCCATATGCCGGTAATGGGCTGAAAACGCCTGTTTTGGGACTCTGCAGAGAAAGTCTCTGCAGACTGCTGAATCCACACACGGGTTTAACTCTGGAAGTTGAGTGCACACATTGACAACCGTTCTGTTAGATATCTGCGTTTTGGATTTAGAAGCAGATATTTCCCTGTGCTTACTGCTGTTTCTTCCATATGCCGGTAATGGGCTGAAAACGCCTGTTTTGGGACTCTGCAGAGAAAGTGTTTGCAGACTGCTGAATCCACACACGGGTTTAACTCTGGAAGTTGAGTGCACACATTGACAACCGTTCTGTTAGATAGCTGCATTTTGGATTTAGAAGCAGATATTTCCCTGTGCTTACTGCTGTTTCTTCCATATGCCGGTAATGGGCTGAAAACACCTGTTTTGGGACTCTGCAGAGAAAGTGTTTGCAGACTGCTGAATCCACACACGGGTTTAACTCTGGAAGTTGAGTGCACACATTGACAACCGTTCTGTTAGATAGCTGCGTTTTGGATTTAGAAGCAGATATTTCCCTGTGCTTACTGCTGTTTCTTCCATATGCCGGTAATGGGCTGAAAACGCCTGTTTTGGGACTCTGCAGAGAAAGTCTCTGCAGACTGCTGAATCCACACACGGGTTTAACTCTGGAAGTTGAGTGCACTCATTGACAACCGTTCTGTTAGATAGCTGCGTTTTGGATTTAGGAGCAGATATTTCCCTGTGCTTACTGCTGTTTCTTCCATATGCCGGTAATGGGCTGAAAACGCCTGTTTTGGGACTCTGCAGAGAAAGTCTCTGCAGACTGCTGAATCCACACACGGGTTTAACTCTGGAAGTTGAGTGCACACATTGACAACCGTTCTGTTAGATAGCTGCGTTTTGGATTTAGAAGCAGATGTTTCCCTGTGCTTACTGCTGTTTCTTCCATATGCCGGTAATGGGCTGAAAACACCTGTTTTGGGACTCTGCAGAGAAAGTGTTTGCAGACTGCTGAATCCACACACGGGTTTAACTCTGGAAGTTGAGTGCACACATTGACAACCGTTCTGTTAGATAGCTGCGTTTTGGATTTAGAAGCAGATATTTCCCTGGGCTTACTGCTGTTTCTTCCATATGCCGGTAATGGGCTGAAAACGCCTGTTTTGGGACTCTGCAGAGAAAGTCTCTGCAGACTGCTGAATCCACACACGGGTTTAACTCTGGAAGTTGAGTGCACACATTGACAACCGTTCTGTTAGATAGCTGCGTTTTGGATTTAGAAGCAGATATTTCCCTGTGCTTACTGCTGTTTCTTCCATATGCCGGTAATGGGCTGAAAACGCCTGTTTTGGGACTCTGCAGAGAAAGTCTCTGCAGACTGCTGAATCCACACACGGGTTTAACTCTGGAAGTTGAGTGCACACATTGACAACCGTTCTGTTAGATAGCTGCGTTTTGGATTTAGAAGCAGATATTTCCCTGTGCTTACTGCTGTTTCTTCCATATGCCGGTAATGGGCTGAAAACGCCTGTTTTGGGACTCTGCAGAGAAAGTCTCTGCAGACTGCTGAATCCACACACGGGTTTAACTCTGGAAGTTGAGTGCACACATTGACAACCGTTCTGTTAGATAGCTGCGTTTTGGATTTAGAAGCAGATATTTCCCTGTGCTTACTGCTGTTTCTTCCATATGCCGGTAATGGGCTGAAAACGCCTGTTTTGGGACTCTGCAGAGAAAGTCTCTGCAGACTGCTGAATCCACACACGGGTTTAACTCTGGAAGTTGAGTGCACACATTGACAACCGTTCTGTTAGATAGCTGCGTTTTGGATTTAGAAGCAGATGTTTCCCTGTGCTTACTGCTGTTTCTTCCATATGCCGGTAATGGGCTGAAAACGTCTGTTTTGGGACTCTGCAGAGAAAGTCTCTGCAGACTGCTGAATCCACACACGGGTTTAACTCTGGAAGTTGAGTGCACACATTGACAACCGTTCTGTTAGATAGCTGTGTTTTGGATTTAGAAGCAGATATTTCCCTGTGCTTACTGCTGTTTCTTCCATATGCCGGTAATGGGCTGAAAACACCTGTTTTGGGACTCTGCAGAGAAAGTGTTTGCAGACTGCTGAATCCACACATGGGTTTAACTCTGGAAGTTGAGTGCACACATTGACAACCGTTCTGTTAGATAGCTGCGTTTTGGATTTAGAAGCAGATATTTCCCTGTGCTTACTGCTGTTTCTTCCATATGCCGGTAATGGGCTGAAAACGCCTGTTTTGGGACTCTGCAGAGAAAGTCTCTGCAGACTGCTGAATCCACACACGGGTTTAACTCTGGAAGTTGAGTGCACACATTGACAACCGTTCTGTTAGATAGCTGCGTTTTGGATTTAGAAGCAGATATTTCCCTGTGCTTACTGCTGTTTCTTCCATATGCCGGTAATGGGCTGAAAACGCCTGTTTTGGGACTCTGCAGAGAAAGTCTCTGCAGACTGCTGAATCCACACACGGGTTTAACTCTGGAAGTTGAGTGCACACATTGACAACCGTTCTGTTAGATAGCTGCGTTTTGGATTTAGAAGCAGATATTTCCCTGTGCTTACTGCTGTTTCTTCCATATGCCGGTAATGGGCTGAAAACGCCTGTTTTGGGACTCTGCAGAGAAAGCGTTTGCAGACTGCTGAATCCACACACGGGTTTAACTCTGGAAGTTGAGTGCACACATTGACAACCGTTCTGTTAGATAGCTGCGTTTTGGATTTAGAAGCAGATATTTCCCTGTGCTTACTGCTGTTTCTTCCATATGCCGGTAATGGGCTGAAAACGCCTGTTTTGGGACTCTGCAGAGAAAGTCTCTGCAGACTGCTGAATCCACACACGGGTTTAACTCTGGAAGTTGAGTGCACACATTGACAACCGTTCTGTTAGATAGCTGCGTTTTGGATTTAGAAGCAGATATTTCCCTGTGCTTACTGCTGTTTCTTCCATATGCCGGTAATGGGCTGAAAACGCCTGTTTTGGGACTCTGCAGAGAAAGTCTCTGCAGACTGCTGAATCCACACACGGGTTTAACTCTGGAAGTTGAGTGCACACATTGACAACCGTTCTGTTAGATAGCTGCGTTTTGGATTTAGAAGCAGATATTTCCCTGTGCTTACTGCTGTTTCTTCCATATGCCGGTAATGGGCTGAAAACGCCTGTTTTGGGACTCTGCAGAGAAAGTCTCTGCAGACTGCTGAATCCACACACGGGTTTAACTCTGGAAGTTGAGTGCACACATTGACAACCGTTCTGTTAGATAGCTGCGTTTTGGATTTAGAAGCAGATATTTCCCTGTGCTTACTGCTGTTTCTTCCATATGCCGGTAATGGGCTGAAAACGCCTGTTTTGGGATTCTGCAGAGAAAGTCTCTGCAGACTGCTGAATCCACACACGGGTTTAACTCTGGAAGTTGAGTGCACACATTGACAACCGTTCTGTTAGATAGCTGCGTTTTGGATTTAGAAGCAGATATTTCCCTGTGCTTACTGCTGTTTCTTCCATATGCCGGTAATGGGCTGAAAACGCCTGTTTTGGGACTCTGCAGAGAAAGTCTCTGCAGACTGCTGAATCCACACACGGGTTTAACTCTGGAAGTTGAGTGCACACATTGACAACCGTTCTGTTAGATAGCTGCGTTTTGGATTTAGAAGCAGATATTTCCCTGTGCTTACTGCTGTTTCTTCCATATGCCGGTAATGGGCTGAAAACGCCTGTTTTGGGACTCTGCAGAGAAAGTCTCTGCAGACTGCTGAATCCACACACGGGTTTAACTCTGGAAGTTGAGTGCACACATTGACAACCGTTCTGTTAGATAGCTGTGTTTTGGATTTAGAAGCAGATATTTCCCTGTGCTTACTGCTGTTTCTTCCATATGCCGGTAATGGGCTGAAAACGCCTGTTTTGGGACTCTGCAGAGAAAGTCTCTGCAGACTGCTGAATCCACACACGGGTTTAACTCTGGAAGTTGAGTGCACACATTGACAACCGTTCTGTTAGATAGCTGCGTTTTGGATTTAGAAGCAGATATTTCCCTGTGCTTACTGCTGTTTCTTCCATATGCCGGTAATGGGCTGAAAACACCTGTTTTGGGACTCTGCAGAGAAAGTGTTTGCAGACTGCTGAATCCACACACGGGTTTAACTCTGGAAGTTGAGTGCACACATTGACAACCGTTCTGTTAGATAGCTGCGTTTTGGATTTAGAAGCAGATATTTCCCTGTGCTTACTGCTGTTTCTTCCATATGCCGGTAATGGGCTGAAAACGCCTGTTTTGGGACTCTGCAGAGAAAGTCTCTGCAGACTGCTGAATCCACACACGGGTTTAACTCTGGAAGTTGAGTGCACACATTGACAACCGTTCTGTTAGATAGCTGCGTTTTGGATTTAGAAGCAGATATTTCCCTGTGCTTACTGCTGTTTCTTCCATATGCCGGTAATGGGCTGAAAACGCCTGTTTTGGGACTCTGCAGAGAAAGTCTCTGCAGACTGCTGAATCCACACACGGGTTTAACTCTGGAAGTTGAGTGCACACATTGACAACCGTTCTGTTAGATAGCTGCGTTTTGGATTTAGAAGCAGATATTTCCCTGTGCTTACTGCTGTTTCTTCCATATGCCGGTAATGGGCTGAAAACGCCTGTTTTGGGACTCTGCAGAGAAAGTCTCTGCAGACTGCTGAATCCACACACGGGTTTAACTCTGGAAGTTGAATGCACACATTGACAACCGTTCTGTTAGATAGCTGCGTTTTGGATTTAGAAGCAGATATTTCCCTGTGCTTACTGCTGTTTCTTCCATATGCCGGTAATGGGCTGAAAACGCCTGTTTTGGGACTCTGCAGAGAAAGTCTCTGCAGACTGCTGAATCCACACACGGGTTTAACTCTGGAAGTTGAGTGCACACATTGACAACCGTTCTGTTAGATAGCTGCGTTTTGGATTTAGAAGCAGATATTTCCCTGTGCTTACTGCTGTTTCTTCCATATGCCGGTAATGGGCTGAAAACGCCTGTTTTGGGACTCTGCAGAGAAAGTCTCTGCAGACTGCTGAATCCACACACGGGTTTAACTCTGGAAGTTGAGTGCACACATTGACAACCGTTCTGTTAGATAGCTGTGTTTTGGATTTAGAAGCAGATATTTCCCTGTGCTTACTGCTGTTTCTTCCATATGCCGGTAATGGGCTGAAAACGCCTGTTTTGGGACTCTGCAGAGAAAGTCTCTGCAGACTCCTGAATCCACACACGGGTTTAACTCTGGAAGTTGAGTGCACACATTGACAACCGTTCTGTTAGATAGCTGCGTTTTGGATTTAGAAGCAGATATTTCCCTGTGCTTACTGCTGTTTCTTCCATATGCCGGTAATGGGCTGAAAACACCTGTTTTGGGACTCTGCAGAGAAAGTGTTTGCAGACTGCTGAATCCACACACGGGTTTAACTCTGGAAGTTGAGTGCACACATTGACAACCGTTCTGTTAGATAGCTGCGTTTTGGATTTAGAAGCAGATATTTCCCTGTGCTTACTGCTGTTTCTTCCATATGCCGGTAATGGGCTGAAAACGCCTGTTTTGGGACTCTGCAGAGAAAGTCTCTGCAGACTGCTGAATCCACACACGGGTTTAACTCTGGAAGTTGAGTGCACTCATTGACAACCGTTCTGTTAGATAGCTGCGTTTTGGATTTAGAAGCAGATATTTCCCTGTGCTTACTGCTGTTTCTTCCATATGCCGGTAATGGGCTGAAAACGCCTGTTTTGGGACTCTGCAGAGAAAGTCTCTGCAGACTGCTGAATCCACACACGGGTTTAACTCTGGAAGTTGAATGCACACATTGACAACCGTTCTGTTAGATAGCTGCGTTTTGGATTTAGAAGCAGATATTTCCCTGTGCTTACTGCTGTTTCTTCCATATGCCGGTAATGGGCTGAAAACGCCTGTTTTGGGACTCTGCAGAGAAAGTCTCTGCAGACTGCTGAATCCACACACGGGTTTAACTCTGGAAGTTGAGTGCACACATTGACAACCGTTCTGTTAGATAGCTGCGTTTTGGATTTAGAAGCAGATATTTCCCTGTGCTTACTGCTGTTTCTTCCATATGCCGGTAATGGGCTGAAAACGCCTGTTTTGGGACTCTGCAGAGAAAGTCTCTGCAGACTGCTGAATCCACACACGGGTTTAACTCTGGAAGTTGAGTGCACACATTGACAACCGTTCTGTTAGATAGCTGTGTTTTGGATTTAGAAGCAGATATTTCCCTGTGCTTACTGCTGTTTCTTCCATATGCCGGTAATGGGCTGAAAACGCCTGTTTTGGGACTCTGCAGAGAAAGTCTCTGCAGACTCCTGAATCCACACACGGGTTTAACTCTGGAAGTTGAGTGCACACATTGACAACCGTTCTGTTAGATAGCTGCGTTTTGGATTTAGAAGCAGATATTTCCCTGTGCTTACTGCTGTTTCTTCCATATGCCGGTAATGGGCTGAAAACACCTGTTTTGGGACTCTGCAGAGAAAGTGTTTGCAGACTGCTGAATCCACACACGGGTTTAACTCTGGAAGTTGAGTGCACACATTGACAACCGTTCTGTTAGATAGCTGCGTTTTGGATTTAGAAGCAGATATTTCCCTGTGCTTACTGCTGTTTCTTCCATATGCCGGTAATGGGCTGAAAACGCCTGTTTTGGGACTCTGCAGAGAAAGTCTCTGCAGACTGCTGAATCCACACACGGGTTTAACTCTGGAAGTTGAGTGCACTCATTGACAACCGTTCTGTTAGATAGCTGCGTTTTGGATTTAGAAGCAGATATTTCCCTGTGCTTACTGCTGTTTCTTCCATATGCCGGTAATGGGCTGAAAACGCCTGTTTTGGGACTCTGCAGAGAAAGTCTCTGCAGACTGCTGAATCCACACACGGGTTTAACTCTGGAAGTTGAGTGCACACATTGACAACCGTTCTGTTAGATAGCTGCGTTTTGGATTTAGAAGCAGATATTTCCCTGTGCTTACTGCTGTTTCTTCCATATGCCGGTAATGGGCTGAAAACGCCTGTTTTGGGACTCTGCAGAGAAAGTCTCTGCAGACTGCTGAATCCACACACGGGTTTAACTCTGGAAGTTGAGTGCACACATTGACAACCGTTCTGTTAGATAGCTGCATTTTGGATTTAGAAGCAGATATTTCCCTGTGCTTACTGCTGTTTCTTCCATATGCCGGTAATGGGCTGAAAAAACCTGTTTTGGGACTCTGCAGAGAAAGTGTTTGCAGACTGCTGAATCCACACACGGGTTTAACTCTGGAAGTTGAGTGCACACATTGACAACCGTTCTGTTAGATAGCTGCGTTTTGGATTTAGAAGCAGATATTTCCCTGTGCTTACTGCTGTTTCTTCCATATGCCGGTAATGGGCTGAAAACGCCTGTTTTGGGACTCTGCAGAGAAAGTCTCTGCAGACTGCTGAATCCACACACGGGTTTAACTCTGGAAGTTGAGTGCACTCATTGACAACCGTTCTGTTAGATAGCTGCGTTTTGGATTTAGGAGCAGATATTTCCCTGTGCTTACTGCTGTTTCTTCCATATGCCGGTAATGGGCTGAAAACGCCTGTTTTGGGACTCTGCAGAGAAAGTCTCTGCAGACTGCTGAATCCACACACGGGTTTAACTCTGGAAGTTGAGTGCACACATTGACAACCGTTCTGTTAGATAGCTGCGTTTTGGATTTAGAAGCAGATATTTCCCTGTGCTTACTGCTGTTTCTTCCATATGCCGGTAATGGGCTGAAAACGCCTGTTTTTGGGACTCTGCAGAGAAAGTCTCTGCAGACTGCTGAATCCACACACGGGTTTAACTCTGGAAGTTGAGTGCACACATTGACAACCGTTCTGTTAGATAGCTGCGTTTTGGATTTAGAAGCAGATGTTTCCCTGTGCTTACTGCTGTTTCTTCCATATGCCGGTAATGGGCTGAAAACACCTGTTTTGGGACTCTGCAGAGAAAGTGTTTGCAGACTGCTGAATCCACACACGGGTTTAACTCTGGAAGTTGAGTGCACACATTGACAACCGTTCTGTTAGATAGCTGCGTTTTGGATTTAGAAGCAGATATTTCCCTGGGCTTACTGCTGTTTCTTCCATATGCCGGTAATGGGCTGAAAACGCCTGTTTTGGGACTCTGCAGAGAAAGTCTCTGCAGACTGCTGAATCCACACACGGGTTTAACTCTGGAAGTTGAGTGCACACATTGACAACCGTTCTGTTAGATAGCTGCGTTTTGGATTTAGAAGCAGATATTTCCCTGTGCTTACTGCTGTTTCTTCCATATGCCGGTAATGGGCTGAAAACGCCTGTTTTGGGACTCTGCAGAGAAAGTCTCTGCAGACTGCTGAATCCACACACGGGTTTAACTCTGGAAGTTGAGTGCACACATTGACAACCGTTCTGTTAGATAGCTGCGTTTTGGATTTAGAAGCAGATATTTCCCTGTGCTTACTGCTGTTTCTTCCATATGCCGGTAATGGGCTGAAAACGCCTGTTTTGGGACTCTGCAGAGAAAGTCTCTGCAGACTGCTGAATCCACACACGGGTTTAACTCTGGAAGTTGAGTGCACACATTGACAACCGTTCTGTTAGATAGCTGCGTTTTGGATTTAGAAGCAGATATTTCCCTGTGCTTACTGCTGTTTCTTCCATATGCCGGTAATGGGCTGAAAACGCCTGTTTTGGGACTCTGCAGAGAAAGTCTCTGCAGACTGCTGAATCCACACACGGGTTTAACTCTGGAAGTTGAGTGCACACATTGACAACCGTTCTGTTAGATAGCTGCGTTTTGGATTTAGAAGCAGATGTTTCCCTGTGCTTACTGCTGTTTCTTCCATATGCCGGTAATGGGCTGAAAACGTCTGTTTTGGGACTCTGCAGAGAAAGTCTCTGCAGACTGCTGAATCCACACACGGGTTTAACTCTGGAAGTTGAGTGCACACATTGACAACCGTTCTGTTAGATAGCTGTGTTTTGGATTTAGAAGCAGATATTTCCCTGTGCTTACTGCTGTTTCTTCCATATGCCGGTAATGGGCTGAAAACACCTGTTTTGGGACTCTGCAGAGAAAGTGTTTGCAGACTGCTGAATCCACACATGGGTTTAACTCTGGAAGTTGAGTGCACACATTGACAACCGTTCTGTTAGATAGCTGCGTTTTGGATTTAGAAGCAGATTCCCTGTGCTTACTGCTGTTTCTTCCATATGCCGGTAATGGGCTGAAAACGCCTGTTTTGGGACTCTGCAGAGAAAGTCTCTGCAGACTGCTGAATCCACACACGGGTTTAACTCTGGAAGTTGAGTGCACACATTGACAACCGTTCTGTTAGATAGCTGCGTTTTGGATTTAGAAGCAGATATTTCCCTGTGCTTACTGCTGTTTCTTCCATATGCCGGTAATGGGCTGAAAACGCCTGTTTTGGGACTCTGCAGAGAAAGTCTCTGCAGACTGCTGAATCCACACACGGGTTTAACTCTGGAAGTTGAGTGCACACATTGACAACCGTTCTGTTAGATAGCTGCGTTTTGGATTTAGAAGCAGATATTTCCCTGTGCTTACTGCTGTTTCTTCCATATGCCGGTAATGGGCTGAAAACGCCTGTTTTGGGACTCTGCAGAGAAAGCGTTTGCAGACTGCTGAATCCACACACGGGTTTTAACTCTGGAAGTTGAGTGCACACATTGACAACCGTTCTGTTAGATAGCTGCGTTTTGGATTTAGAAGCAGATATTTCCCTGTGCTTACTGCTGTTTCTTCCATATGCCGGTAATGGGCTGAAAACGCCTGTTTTGGGACTCTGCAGAGAAAGTCTCTGCAGACTGCTGAATCCACACACGGGTTTAACTCTGGAAGTTGAGTGCACACATTGACAACCGTTCTGTTAGATAGCTGCGTTTTGGATTTAGAAGCAGATATTTCCCTGTGCTTACTGCTGTTTCTTCCATATGCCGGTAATGGGCTGAAAACGCCTGTTTTGGGACTCTGCAGAGAAAGTCTCTGCAGACTGCTGAATCCACACACGGGTTTAACTCTGGAAGTTGAGTGCACACATTGACAACCGTTCTGTTAGATAGCTGCGTTTTGGATTTAGAAGCAGATATTTCCCTGTGCTTACTGCTGTTTCTTCCATATGCCGGTAATGGGCTGAAAACGCCTGTCTTGGGACTCTGCAGAGAAAGTCTCTGCAGACTGCTGAATCCACACACGGGTTTAACTCTGGAAGTTGAGTGCACACATTGACAACCGTTCTGTTAGATAGCTGCGTTTTGGATTTAGAAGCAGATATTTCCCTGTGCTTACTGCTGTTTCTTCCATATGCCGGTAATGGGCTGAAAACGCCTGTTTTGGGATTCTGCAGAGAAAGTCTCTGCAGACTGCTGAATCCACACACGGGTTTAACTCTGGAAGTTGAGTGCACACATTGACAACCGTTCTGTTAGATAGCTGCGTTTTGGATTTAGAAGCAGATATTTCCCTGTGCTTACTGCTGTTTCTTCCATATGCCGGTAATGGGCTGAAAACGCCTGTTTTGGGACTCTGCAGAGAAAGTCTCTGCAGACTGCTGAATCCACACACGGGTTTAACTCTGGAAGTTGAGTGCACACATTGACAACCGTTCTGTTAGATAGCTGCGTTTTGGATTTAGAAGCAGATATTTCCCTGTGCTTACTGCTGTTTCTTCCATATGCCGGTAATGGGCTGAAAACGCCTGTTTTGGGGACTCTGCAGAGAAAGTCTCTGCAGACTGCTGAATCCACACACGGGTTTAACTCTGGAAGTTGAGTGCACACATTGACAACCGTTCTGTTAGATAGCTGTGTTTTGGATTTAGAAGCAGATATTTCCCTGTGCTTACTGCTGTTTCTTCCATATGCCGGTAATGGGCTGAAAACGCCTGTTTTGGGACTCTGCAGAGAAAGTCTCTGCAGACTGCTGAATCCACACACGGGTTTAACTCTGGAAGTTGAGTGCACACATTGACAACCGTTCTGTTAGATAGCTGCGTTTTGGATTTAGAAGCAGATATTTCCCTGTGCTTACTGCTGTTTCTTCCATATGCCGGTAATGGGCTGAAAACACCTGTTTTGGGACTCTGCAGAGAAAGTGTTTGCAGACTGCTGAATCCACACACGGGTTTAACTCTGGAAGTTGAGTGCACACATTGACAACCGTTCTGTTAGATAGCTGCGTTTTGGATTTAGAAGCAGATATTTCCCTGTGCTTACTGCTGTTTCTTCCATATGCCGGTAATGGGCTGAAAACGCCTGTTTTGGGACTCTGCAGAGAAAGTCTCTGCAGACTGCTGAATCCACACACGGGTTTAACTCTGGAAGTTGAGTGCACACATTGACAACCGTTCTGTTAGATAGCTGCGTTTTGGATTTAGAAGCAGATATTTCCCTGTGCTTACTGCTGTTTCTTCCATATGCCGGTAATGGGCTGAAAACGCCTGTTTTGGGACTCTGCAGAGAAAGTCTCTGCAGACTGCTGAATCCACACACGGGTTTAACTCTGGAAGTTGAGTGCACACATTGACAACCGTTCTGTTAGATAGCTGCGTTTTGGATTTAGAAGCAGATATTTCCCTGTGCTTACTGCTGTTTCTTCCATATGCCGGTAATGGGCTGAAAACGCCTGTTTTGGGACTCTGCAGAGAAAGTCTCTGCAGACTGCTGAATCCACACACGGGTTTAACTCTGGAAGTTGAATGCACACATTGACAACCGTTCTGTTAGATAGCTGCGTTTTGGATTTAGAAGCAGATATTTCCCTGTGCTTACTGCTGTTTCTTCCATATGCCGGGTAATGGGCTGAAAACGCCTGTTTTGGGACTCTGCAGAGAAAGTCTCTGCAGACTGCTGAATCCACACACGGGTTTAACTCTGGAAGTTGAGTGCACACATTGACAACCGTTCTGTTAGATAGCTGCGTTTTGGATTTAGAAGCAGATATTTCCCTGTGCTTACTGCTGTTTCTTCCATATGCCGGTAATGGGCTGAAAACGCCTGTTTTGGGACTCTGCAGAGAAAGTCTCTGCAGACTGCTGAATCCACACACGGGTTTAACTCTGGAAGTTGAGTGCACACATTGACAACCGTTCTGTTAGATAGCTGTGTTTTGGATTTAGAAGCAGATATTTCCCTGTGCTTACTGCTGTTTCTTCCATATGCCGGTAATGGGCTGAAAACGCCTGTTTTGGGACTCTGCAGAGAAAGTCTCTGCAGACTCCTGAATCCACACACGGGTTTAACTCTGGAAGTTGAGTGCACACATTGACAACCGTTCTGTTAGATAGCTGCGTTTGGATTTAGAAGCAGATATTTCCCTGTGCTTACTGCTGTTTCTTCCATATGCCGGTAATGGGCTGAAAACACCTGTTTTGGGACTCTGCAGAGAAAGTGTTTGCAGACTGCTGAATCCACACACGGGTTTAACTCTGGAAGTTGAGTGCACACATTGACAACCGTTCTGTTAGATAGCTGCGTTTTGGATTTAGAAGCAGATATTTCCCTGTGCTTACTGCTGTTTCTTCCATATGCCGGTAATGGGCTGAAAACGCCTGTTTTGGGACTCTGCAGAGAAAGTCTCTGCAGACTGCTGAATCCACACACGGGTTTAACTCTGGAAGTTGAGTGCACTCATTGACAACCGTTCTGTTAGATAGCTGCGTTTTGGATTTAGAAGCAGATATTTCCCTGTGCTTACTGCTGTTTCTTCCATATGCCGGGTAATGGGCTGAAAACGCCTGTTTTGGGACTCTGCAGAGAAAGTCTCTGCAGACTGCTGAATCCACACACGGGTTTAACTCTGGAAGTTGAATGCACACATTGACAACCGTTCTGTTAGATAGCTGCGTTTTGGATTTAGAAGCAGATATTTCCCTGTGCTTACTGCTGTTTCTTCCATATGCCGGTAATGGGCTGAAAACGCCTGTTTTGGGACTCTGCAGAGAAAGTCTCTGCAGACTGCTGAATCCACACACGGGTTTAACTCTGGAAGTTGAGTGCACACATTGACAACCGTTCTGTTAGATAGCTGCGTTTTGGATTTAGAAGCAGATATTTCCCTGTGCTTACTGCTGTTTCTTCCATATGCCGGTAATGGGCTGAAAACGCCTGTTTTGGGACTCTGCAGAGAAAGTCTCTGCAGACTGCTGAATCCACACACGGGTTTAACTCTGGAAGTTGAGTGCACACATTGACAACCGTTCTGTTAGATAGCTGTGTTTTGGATTTAGAAGCAGATATTTCCCTGTGCTTACTGCTGTTTCTTCCATATGCCGGTAATGGGCTGAAAACGCCTGTTTTGGGACTCTGCAGAGAAAGTCTCTGCAGACTCCTGAATCCACACACGGGTTTAACTCTGGAAGTTGAGTGCACACATTGACAACCGTTCTGTTAGATAGCTGCGTTTTGGATTTAGAAGCAGATATTTCCCTGTGCTTACTGCTGTTTCTTCCATATGCCGGTAATGGGCTGAAAACACCTGTTTTGGGACTCTGCAGAGAAAGTGTTTGCAGACTGCTGAATCCACACACGGGTTTAACTCTGGAAGTTGAGTGCACACATTGACAACCGTTCTGTTAGATAGCTGCGTTTTGGATTTAGAAGCAGATATTTCCCTGTGCTTACTGCTGTTTCTTCCATATGCCGGTAATGGGCTGAAAACGCCTGTTTTGGGACTCTGCAGAGAAAGTCTCTGCAGACTGCTGAATCCACACACGGGTTTAACTCTGGAAGTTGAGTGCACTCATTGACAACCGTTCTGTTAGATAGCTGCGTTTTGGATTTAGAAGCAGATATTTCCCTGTGCTTACTGCTGTTTCTTCCATATGCCGGTAATGGGCTGAAAACGCCTGTTTTGGGACTCTGCAGAGAAAGTCTCTGCAGACTGCTGAATCCACACACGGGTTTAACTCTGGAAGTTGAGTGCACACATTGACAACCGTTCTGTTAGATATCTGCGTTTTGGATTTAGAAGCAGATATTTCCCTGTGCTTACTGCTGTTTTCTTCCATATGCCGGTAATGGGCTGAAAACGCCTGTTTTGGGACTCTGCAGAGAAAGTGTTTGCAGACTGCTGAATCCACACACGGGTTTAACTCTGGAAGTTGAGTGCACACATTGACAACCGTTCTGTTAGATAGCTGCATTTTGGATTTAGAAGCAGATATTTCCCTGTGCTTACTGCTGTTTCTTCCATATGCCGGTAATGGGCTGAAAACACCTGTTTTGGGACTCTGCAGAGAAAGTGTTTGCAGACTGCTGAATCCACACACGGGTTTAACTCTGGAAGTTGAGTGCACACATTGACAACCGTTCTGTTAGATAGCTGCGTTTTGGATTTAGAAGCAGATATTTCCCTGTGCTTACTGCTGTTTCTTCCATATGCCGGTAATGGGCTGAAAACGCCTGTTTTGGGACTCTGCAGAGAAAGTCTCTGCAGACTGCTGAATCCACACACGGGTTTAACTCTGGAAGTTGAGTGCACTCATTGACAACCGTTCTGTTAGATAGCTGCGTTTTGGATTTAGGAGCAGATATTTCCCTGTGCTTACTGCTGTTTCTTCCATATGCCGGTAATGGGCTGAAAACGCCTGTTTTGGGACTCTGCAGAGAAAGTCTCTGCAGACTGCTGAATCCACACACGGGTTTAACTCTGGAAGTTGAGTGCACACATTGACAACCGTTCTGTTAGATAGCTGCGTTTTGGATTTAGAAGCAGATATTTCCCTGTGCTTACTGCTGTTTCTTCCATATGCCGGTAATGGGCTGAAAACGCCTGTTTTGGGACTCTGCAGAGAAAGTCTCTGCAGACTGCTGAATCCACACACGGGTTTAACTCTGGAAGTTGAGTGCACACATTGACAACCGTTCTGTTAGATAGCTGCGTTTTGGATTTAGAAGCAGATGTTTCCCTGTGCTTACTGCTGTTTCTTCCATATGCCGGTAATGGGCTGAAAACGCCTGTTTTGGGACTCTGCAGAGAAAGTCTCTGCAGACTGCTGAATCCACACACGGGTTTAACTCTGGAAGTTGAGTGCACACATTGACAACCGTTCTGTTAGATAGCTGTGTTTTGGATTTAGAAGCAGATATTTCCCTGTGCTTACTGCTGTTTCTTCCATATGCCGGTAATGGGCTGAAAACACCTGTTTTGGGACTCTGCAGAGAAAGTGTTTGCAGACTGCTGAATCCACACACGGGTTTAACTCTGGAAGTTGAGTGCACACATTGACAACCGTTCTGTTAGATAGCTGCGTTTTGGATTTAGAAGCAGATATTTCCCTGTGCTTACTGCTGTTTCTTCCATATGCCGGTAATGGGCTGAAAACGCCTGTTTTGGGACTCTGCAGAGAAAGTCTCTGCAGACTGCTGAATCCACACACGGGTTTAACTCTGGAAGTTGAGTGCACACATTGACAACCGTTCTGTTAGATAGCTGCGTTTTGGATTTAGAAGCAGATGTTTCCCTGTGCTTACTGCTGTTTCTTCCATATGCCGGTAATGGGCTGAAAACACCTGTTTTGGGACTCTGCAGAGAAAGTGTTTGCAGACTGCTGAATCCACACACGGGTATAACTCTGGAAGTTGAGTGCACACATTGACAACCGTTCTGTTAGATAGCTGCGTTTTGGATTTAGAAGCAGATGTTTCCCTGTGCTTACTGCTGTTTCTTCCATATGCCGGTAATGGGCTGAAAACGCCTGTTTTGGGACTCTGCAGAGAAAGTCTCTGCAGACTGCTGAATCCACACACGGGTTTAACTCTGGAAGTTGAGTGCACACATTGACAACCGTTCTGTTAGATAGCTGTGTTTTGGATTTAGAAGCAGATATTTCCCTGTGCTTACTGCTGTTTCTTCCATATGCCGGTAATGGGCTGAAAACACCTGTTTTGGGACTCTGCAGAGAAAGTGTTTGCAGACTGCTGAATCCACACACGGGTTTAACTCTGGAAGTTGAGTGCACACATTGACAACCGTTCTGTTAGATAGCTGCGTTTTGGATTTAGAAGCAGATATTTCCCTGTGCTTACTGCTGTTTCTTCCATATGCCGGTAATGGGCTGAAAACGCCTGTTTTGGGACTCTGCAGAGAAAGTCTCTGCAGACTGCTGAATCCACACACGGGTTTAACTCTGGAAGTTGAGTGCACACATTGACAACCGTTCTGTTAGATAGCTGCGTTTTGGATTTAGAAGCAGATGTTTCCCTGTGCTTACTGCTGTTTCTTCCATATGCCGGTAATGGGCTGAAAACACCTGTTTTGGGACTCTGCAGAGAAAGTGTTTGCAGACTGCTGAATCCACACACGGTTTAACTCTGGAAGTTGAGTGCACACATTGACAACCGTTCTGTTAGATAGCTGCGTTTTGGATTTAGAAGCAGATATTTCCCTGTGCTTACTGCTGTTTCTTCCATATGCCGGTAATGGGCTGAAAACGCCTGTTTTGGGACTCTGCAGAGAAAGTCTCTGCAGACTGCTGAATCCACACACGGGTTTAACTCTGGAAGTTGAGTGCACACATTGACAACCGTTCTGTTAGATAGCTGCGTTTTGGATTTAGAAGCAGATATTTCCCTGTGCTTACTGCTGTTTCTTCCATATGCCGGTAATGGGCTGAAAACACCTGTTTTGGGACTCTGCAGAGAAAGTGTTTGCAGACTGCTGAATCCACACACGGGTTTAACTCTGGAAGTTGAGTGCACACATTGACAACCGTTCTGTTAGATAGCTGCGTTTTGGATTTAGAAGCAGATATTTCCCTGTGCTTACTGCTGTTTCCTTCCATATGCCGGTAATGGGCTGAAAACGCCTGTTTTGGGACTCTGCAGAGAAAGTCTCTGCAGACTGCTGAATCCACACACGGGTTTAACTCTGGAAGTTGAGTGCACACATTGACAACCGTTCTGTTAGATAGCTGCGTTTTGGATTTAGAAGCAGATGTTTCCCTGTGCTTACTGCTGTTTCTTCCATATGCCGGTAATGGGCTGAAAACACCTGTTTTGGGACTCTGCAGAGAAAGTGTTTGCAGACTGCTGAATCCACACACGGGTTTAACTTTGGAAGTTGAGTGCACACATTGACAACCGTTCTGTTAGATAGCTGCGTTTTGGATTTAGAAGCAGATATTTCCCTGTGCTTACTGCTGTTTCTTCCATATGCCGGTAATGGGCTGAAAACGCCTGTTTTGGGACTCTGCAGAGAAAGTCTCTGCAGACTGCTGAATCCACACACGGGTTTAACTCTGGAAGTTGAGTGCACACATTGACAACCGTTCTGTTAGATAGCTGCGTTTTGGATTTAGAAGCAGATATTTCCCTGTGCTTACTGCTGTTTCTTCCATATGCCGGTAATGGGCTGAAAACGCCTGTTTTGGGACTCTGCAGAGAAAGTCTCTGCAGACTGCTGAATCCACACACGGGTTTAACTCTGGAAGTTGAGTGCACACATTGACAACCGTTCTGTTAGATAGCTGCGTTTTGGATTTAGAAGCAGATATTTCCCTGTGCTTACTGCTGTTTCTTCCATATGCCGGTAATGGGCTGAAAACGCCTGTTTTGGGACTCTGCAGAGAAAGTCTCTGCAGACTGCTGAATCCACACACGGGTTTAACTCTGGAAGTTGAGTGCACACATTGACAACCGTTCTGTTAGATAGCTGCGTTTTGGATTTAGAAGCAGATGTTTCCCTGTGCTTACTGCTGTTTCTTCCATATGCCGGTAATGGGCTGAAAACGCCTGCTTTGGGACTCTGCAGAGAAAGTGTTTGCAGACTGCTGAATCCACACACGGGTTTAACTCTGGAAGTTGAGTGCACACATTGACAACCGTTCTGTTAGATAGCTGCGTTTTGGATTTAGAAGCAGATATTTCCCTGTGCTTACTGCTGTTTCTTCCATATGCCGGTAATGGGCTGAAAACGCCTGTTTTGGGACTCTGCAGAGAAAGTCTCTGCAGACTGCTGAATCCACACACGGGTTTAACTCTGGAAGTTGAGTGCACACATTGACAACCGTTCTGTTAGATAGCTGCGTTTTGGATTTAGAAGCAGATATTTCCCTGTGCTTACTGCTGTTTCTTCCATATGCCGGTAATGGGCTGAAAACGCCTGTTTTGGGACTCTGCAGAGAAAGTCTCTGCAGACTGCTGAATCCACACACGGGTTTAACTCTGGAAGTTGAGTGCACACATTGACAACCGTTCTGTTAGATAGCTGCGTTTTGGATTTAGAAGCAGATATTTCCCTGTGCTTACTGCTGTTTCTTCCATATGCCGGTAATGGGCTGAAAACGCCTGTTTTGGGACTCTGCAGAGAAAGTCTCTGCAGACTGCTGAATCCACACACGGGTTTAACTCTGGAAGTTGAGTGCACACATTGACAACCGTTCTGTTAGATAGCTGCGTTTTGGATTTAGAAGCAGATATTTCCCTGTGCTTACTGCTGTTTCTTCCATATGCCGGTAATGGGCTGAAAACGCCTGTTTTGGGACTCTGCAGAGAAAGTCTCTGCAGACTGCTGAATCCACACACGGGTTTAACTCTGGAAGTTGAGTGCACACATTGACAACCGTTCTGTTAGATAGCTGCGTTTTGGATTTAGAAGCAGATATTTCCCTGTGCTTACTGCTGTTTCTTCCATAGGCCAGTAATGGGCTGAAAACGCCTGTTTTGGGACTCTGCAGAGAAAGTCTCTGCAGACTGCTGAATCCACACACGGGTTTAACTCTGGAAGTTGAGTGCACACATTGACAACCGTTCTGTTAGATAGCTGCGTTTTGGATTTAGAAGCAGATATTTCCCTGTGCTTACTGCTGTTTCTTCCATATGCCGGTAATGGGCTGAAAACGCCTGTTTTGGGACTCTGCAGAGAAAGTCTCTGCAGACTGCTGAATCCACACACGGGTTTAACTCTGGAAGTTGAGTGCACACATTGACAACCGTTCTGTTAGATAGCTGCGTTTTGGATTTAGAAGCAGATATTTCCCTGTGCTTACTGCTGTTTCTTCCATATGCCGGTAATGGGCTGAAAACGCCTGTGTTGGGACTCTGCAGAGAAAGTCTCTGCAGACTGCTGAATCCACACACGGGTTTAACTCTGGAAGTTGAGTGCACACATTGACAACCGTTCTGTTAGATAGCTGCATTTTGGATTTAGAAGCAGATATTTCCCTGTGCTTACTGCTGTTTCTTCCATATGCCGGTAATGGGCTGAAAACACCTGTTTTGGGACTCTGCAGAGAAAGTGTTTGCAGACTGCTGAATCCACACACGGGTTTAACTCTGGAAGTTGAGTGCACACATTGACAACCGTTCTGTTAGATAGCTGCGTTTTGGATTTAGAAGCAGATATTTCCCTGTGCTTACTGCTGTTTCTTCCATATGCCGGTAATGGGCTGAAAACGCCTGTTTTGGGACTCTGCAGAGAAAGTCTCTGCAGACTGCTGAATCCACACACGGGTTTAACTCTGGAAGTTGAGTGCACTCATTGACAACCGTTCTGTTAGATAGCTGCGTTTTGGATTTAGAAGCAGATATTTCCCTGTGCTTACTGCTGTTTCTTCCATAAGCCGGTAATGGGCTGAAAACGCCTGTATTGGGACTCTGCAGAGAAAGTCTCTGCAGACTGCTGAATCCACACACGGGTTTAACTCTGGAAGTTGAGTGCACTCATTGACAACCGTTCTGTTAGATAGCTGCGTTTTGGATTTAGAAGCAGATATTTCCCTGTGCTTACTGCTGTTTCTTCCATATGCCGGTAATGGGCTGAAAACACCTGTTTTGGGACTCTGAAGAGAAAGTGTTTGCAGACTGCTGAATCCACACACGGGTTTAACTCTGGAAGTTGAGTGCACACATTGACAACCGTTCTGTTAGATAGCTGCGTTTTGGATTTAGAAGCAGATATTTCCCTGTGCTTAGTGCTGTTTCTTCCATATGCCGGTAATGGGCTGAAAACGCCTGTTTTGGGACTCTGCAGAGAAAGTCTCTGCAGACTGCTGAATCCACACACGGGTTTAACTCTGGAAGTTGAGTGCACACATTGACAACCATTCTGTTAGATAGCTGCGTTTTGGATTTAGAAGCAGATGTTTCCCTGTGCTTACTGCTGTTTCTTCCATATGCCGGTAATGGGCTGAAAACACCTGTTTTGGGACTCTGCAGAGAAAGTGTTTGCAGACTGCTGAATCCACACACGGGTTTAACTCTGGAAGTTGAGTGCACACATTGACAACCGTTCTGTTAGATAGCTGCGTTTTGGATTTAGAAGCAGATATTTCCCTGTGCTTACTGCTGTTTCTTCCATATGCCGGTAATGGGCTGAAAACGCCTGTTTTGGGACTCTGCAGAGAAAGTCTCTGCAGACTGCTGAATCCACACACGGGTTTAACTCTGGAAGTTGAGTGCACACATTGACAACCGTTCTGTTAGATAGCTGCGTTTTGGATTTAGAAGCAGATATTTCCCTGTGCTTACTGCTGTTTCTTCCATATGCCGGTAATGGGCTGAAAACGCCTGTTTTGGGACTCTGCAGAGAAAGTCTCTGCAGACTGCTGAATCCACACACGGTTTAACTCTGGAAGTTGAGTGCACACATTGACAACCGTTCTGTTAGATAGCTGCGTTTTGGATTTAGAAGCAGATATTTCCCTGTGCTTACTGCTCTTTCTTCCATATGCCGGTAATGGGCTGAAAACGCCTGTTTTGGGACTCTGCAGAGAAAGTCTCTGCAGACTGCTGAATCCACACACGGGTTTAACTCTGGAAGTTGAGTGCACACATTGACAACCGTTCTGTTAGATAGCTGCGTTTTGGATTTAGAAGCAGATGTTTCCCTGTGCTTACTGCTGTTTCTTCCATATGCCGGTAATGGGCTGAAAACGCCTGCTTTGGGACTCTGCAGAGAAAGTGTTTGCAGACTGCTGAATCCACACACGGGTTTAACTCTGGAAGTTGAGTGCACACATTGACAACCGTTCTGTTAGATAGCTGCGTTTTGGATTTAGAAGCAGATATTTCCCTGTGCTTACTGCTGTTTCTTCCATATGCCGGTAATGGGCTGAAAACGCCTGTTTTGGGACTCTGCAGAGAAAGTCTCTGCAGACTGCTGAATCCACACACGGGTTTAACTCTGGAAGTTGAGTGCACCCATTGGCAACCGTTCTGTTAGATAGCTGCGTTTTGGATTTAGAAGCAGATATTTCCCTGTGCTTACTGCTGTTTCTTCCATATGCCGGTAATGGGCTGAAAACGCCTGTTTTGGGACTCTGCAGAGAAAGTCTCTGCAGACTGCTGAATCCACACACGGGTTTAACTCTGCAAGTTGAGTGCACTCATTGACAACCGTTCTGTTAGATAGCTGCGTTTTGGATTTAGAAGCAGATATTTCCCTGTGCTTACTGCTGTTTCTTCCATATGCCGGTAATGGGCTGAAAACGCCTGTTTTGGGACTCTGCAGAGAAAGCGTTTGCAGACTGCTGAATCCACACACGGGTTTAACTCTGGAAGTTGAGTGCACACATTGACAACCGTTCTGTTAGATAGCTGCGTTTTGGATTTAGAAGCAGATATTTCCCTGTGCTTACTGCTGTTTCTTCCATATGCCGGTAATGGGCTGAAAACGCCTGTTTTGGGACTCTGCAGAGAAAGTCTCTGCAGACTGCTGAATCCACACACGGGTTTAACTCTGGAAGTTGAGTGCACACATTGACAACCGTTCTGTTAGATAGCTGCGTTTTGGATTTAGAAGCAGATATTTCCCTGTGCTTACTGCTGTTTCTTCCATATGCCGGTAATGGGCTGAAAACGCCTGTTTTGGGACTCTGCAGAGAAAGTCTCTGCAGACTGCTGAATCCACACACGGGTTTAACTCTGGAAGTTGAGTGCACACATTGACAACCGTTCTGTTAGATAGCTGCGTTTTGGATTTAGAAGCAGATATTTCCCTGTGCTTACTGCTGTTTCTTCCATATGCCGGTAATGGGCTGAAAACGCCTGTTTTGGGACTCTGCAGAGAAAGTCTCTGCAGACTGCTGAATCCACACACGGGTTTAACTCTGGAAGTTGAGTGCACACATTGACAACCGTTCTGTTAGATAGCTGCGTTTTGGATTTAGAAGCAGATGTTTCCCTGTGCTTACTGCTGTTTCTTCCATATGCTGGTAAAGGGCTGAAAACACCTGTTTTGGGACTCTGCAGAGAAAGTGTTTGCAGACTGCTGAATCCACACACGGGTTTAACTCTGGAAGTTGAGTGCACACATTGACAACCGTTCTGTTAGATAGCTGCGTTTTGGATTTAGAAGCAGATATTTCCCTGTGCTTACTGCTGTTTCTTCCATATGCCGGTAATGGGCTGAAAACGCCTGTTTTGGGACTCTGCAGAGAAAGTCTCTGCAGACTGCTGAATCCACACACGGGTTTAACTCTGGAAGTTGAGTGCACACATTGACAACCGTTCTGTTAGATAGCTGCGTTTTGGATTTAGAAGCAGATATTTCCCTGTGCTTACTGCTGTTTCTTCCATATGCCGGTAATGGGCTGAAAACGCCTGTTTTGGGACTCTGCAGAGAAAGTCTCTGCAGACTGCTGAATCCACACACGGGTTTAACTCTGGAAGTTGAGTGCACACATTGACAACCGTTCTGTTAGATAGCTGCGTTTTGGATTTAGAAGCAGATATTTCCCTGTGCTTACTGCTGTTTCTTCCATATGCCGGTAATGGGCTGAAAACGCCTGTTTTGGGACTCTGCAGAGAAAGTCTCTGCAGACTGCTGAATCCACACACGGGTTTAACTCTGGAAGTTGAGTGCACACATTGACAACCGTTCTGTTAGATAGCTGCGTTTTGGATTTAGAAGCAGATATTTCCCTGTGCTTACTGCTGTTTCTTCCATATGCCGGTAATGGGCTGAAAACGCCTGTGTTGGGACTCTGCAGAGAAAGTCTCTGCAGACTGCTGAATCCACACACGGGTTTAACTCTGGAAGTTGAGTGCACACATTGACAACCGTTCTGTTAGATAGCTGCGTTTTGGATTTAGAAGCAGATATTTCCCTGTGCTTACTGCTGTTTCTTCCATATGCCGGTAATGGGCTGAAAACGCCTGTTTTGGGACTCTGCAGAGAAAGTCTCTGCAGACTGCTGAATCCACACACGGGTTTAACTCTGGAAGTTGAGTGCACACATTGACAACCGTTCTGTTAGATAGCTGCGTTTTGGATTTAGAAGCAGATATTTCCCTGTGCTTACTGCTGTTTCTTCCATATGCCGGTAATGGGCTGAAAACGCCTGTGTTGGGACTCTGCAGAGAAAGTCTCTGCAGACTGCTGAATCCACACACGGGTTTAACTCTGGAAGTTGAGTGCACACATTGACAACCGTTCTGTTAGATAGCTGCGTTTTGGATTTAGAAGCAGATATTTCCCTGTGCTTACTGCTGTTTCTTCCATATGCCGGTAATGGGCTGAAAACGCCTGTGTTGGGACTCTGCAGAGAAAGTCTCTGCAGACTGCTGAATCCACACACGGGTTTAACTCTGGAAGTTGAGTGCACACATTGACAACCGTTCTGTTAGATAGCTGCGTTTTGGATTTAGAAGCAGATATTTCCCTGTGCTTACTGCTGTTTCTTCCATATGCCGGTAATGGGCTGAAAACGCCTGTTTTGGGACTCTGCAGAGAAAGTCTCTGCAGACTGCTGAATCCACACACGGGTTTAACTCTGGAAGTTGAGTGCACACATTGACAACCGTTCTGTTAGATAGCTGCGTTTTGGATTTAGAAGCAGATATTTCCCTGTGCTTACTGCTGTTTCTTCCATATGCCGGTAATGGGCTGAAAACGCCTGTTTTGGGACTCTGCAGAGAAAGTCTCTGCAGACTGCTGAATCCACACACGGGTTTAACTCTGGAAGTTGAGTGCACACATTGACAACCGTTCTGTTAGATAGCTGCGTTTTGGATTTAGAAGCAGATATTTCCCTGTGCTTACTGCTGTTTCTTCCATATGCCGGTAATGGGCTGAAAACGCCTGTTTTGGGACTCTGCAGAGAAAGTCTCTGCAGACTGCTGAATCCACACACGGGTTTAACTCTGGAAGTTGAGTGCACACATTGACAACCGTTCTGTTAGATAGCTGCGTTTTGGATTTAGAAGCAGATGTTTCCCTGTGCTTACTGCTGTTTCTTCCATATGCTGGTAATGGGCTGAAAACACCTGTTTTGGGACTCTGCAGAGAAAGTGTTTGCAGACTGCTGAATCCACACACGGGTTTAACTCTGGAAGTTGAGTGCACACATTGACAACCGTTCTGTTAGATAGCTGCGTTTTGGATTTAGAAGCAGATATTTCCCTGTGCTTACTGCTGTTTCTTCCATATGCCGGTAATGGGCTGAAAACGCCTGTTTTGGGACTCTGCAGAGAAAGTCTCTGCAGACTGCTGAATCCACACACGGGTTTAACTCTGGAAGTTGAGTGCACACATTGACAACCGTTCTGTTAGATAGCTGCGTTTTCGATTTAGAAGCAGATATTTCCCTGTGCTTACTGCTGTTTCTTCCATATGCCGGTAATGGGCTGAAAACGCCTGTTTTGGGACTCTGCAGAGAAAGTCTCTGCAGACTGCTGAATCCACACACGGGTTTAACTCTGGAAGTTGAGTGCACACATTGACAACCGTTCTGTTAGATAGCTGCGTTTTGGATTTAGAAGCAGATATTTCCCTGTGCTTACTGCTGTTTCTTCCATATGCCGGTAATGGGCTGAAAACGCCTGTTTTGGGACTCTGCAGAGAAAGTCTCTGCAGACTGCTGAATCCACACACGGGTTTAACTCTGGAAGTTGAGTGCACACATTGACAACCGTTCTGTTAGATAGCTGCGTTTTGGATTTAGAAGCAGATATTTCCCTGTGCTTACTGCTGTTTCTTCCATATGCCGGTAATGGGCTGAAAACGCCTGTGTTGGGACTCTGCAGAGAAAGTCTCTGCAGACTGCTGAATCCACACACGGGTTTAACTCTGGAAGTTGAGTGCACACATTGACAACCGTTCTGTTAGATAGCTGCGTTTTGGATTTAGAAGCAGATATTTCCCTGTGCTTACTGCTGTTTCTTCCATATGCCGGTAATGGGCTGAAAACGCCTGTGTTGGGACTCTGCAGAGAAAGTCTCTGCAGACTGCTGAATCCACACACGGGTTTAACTCTGGAAGTTGAGTGCACACATTGACAACCGTTCTGTTAGATAGCTGCGTTTTGGATTTAGAAGCAGATATTTCCCTGTGCTTACTGCTGTTTCTTCCATATGCCGGTAATGGGCTGAAAACGCCTGTGTTGGGACTCTGCAGAGAAAGTCTCTGCAGACTGCTGAATCCACACACGGGTTTAACTCTGGAAGTTGAGTGCACACATTGACAACCGTTCTGTTAGATAGCTGCGTTTTGGATTTAGAAGCAGATATTTCCCTGTGCTTACTGCTGTTTCTTCCATATGCCGGTAATGGGCTGAAAACGCCTGTGTTGGGACTCTGCAGAGAAAGTCTCTGCAGACTGCTGAATCCACACACGGGTTTAACTCTGGAAGTTGAGTGCACACATTGACAACCGTTCTGTTAGATAGCTGCGTTTTGGATTTAGAAGCAGATATTTCCCTGTGCTTACTGCTGTTTCTTCCATATGCCGGTAATGGGCTGAAAACGCCTGTTTTGGGACTCTGCAGAGAAAGTCTCTGCAGACTGCTGAATCCACACACGGGTTTAACTCTGGAAGTTGAGTGCACACATTGACAACCGTTCTGTTAGATAGCTGCGTTTTGGATTTAGAAGCAGATATTTCCCTGTGCTTACTGCTGTTTCTTCCATATGCCGGTAATGGGCTGAAAACGCCTGTGTTGGGACTCTGCAGAGAAAGTCTCTGCAGACTGCTGAATCCACACACGGGTTTAACTCTGGAAGTTGAGTGCACACATTGACAACCGTTCTGTTAGATAGCTGCGTTTTGGATTTAGAAGCAGATATTTCCCTGTGCTTACTGCTGTTTCTTCCATATGCCGGTAATGGGCTGAAAACGCCTGTTTTGGGACTCTGCAGAGAAAGTCTCTGCAGACTGCTGAATCCACACACGGGTTTAACTCTGGAAGTTGAGTGCACACATTGACAACCGTTCTGTTAGATAGCTGCGTTTTGGATTTAGAAGCAGATATTTCCCTGTGCTTACTGCTGTTTCTTCCATATGCCGGTAATGGGCTGAAAACGCCTGTTTTGGGACTCTGCAGAGAAAGTCTCTGCAGACTGCTGAATCCACACACGGGTTTAACTCTGGAAGTTGAGTGCACACATTGACAACCGTTCTGTTAGATAGCTGCGTTTTGGATTTAGAAGCAGATATTTCCCTGTGCTTACTGCTGTTTCTTCCATATGCCGGTAATGGGCTGAAAACGCCTGTTTTGGGACTCTACAGAGAAAGTCTCTGCAGACTGCTGAATCCACACACGGGTTTAACTCTGGAAGTTGAGTGCACACATTGACAACCGTTCTGTTAGATAGCTGCGTTTTGGATTTAGAAGCAGATATTTCCCTGTGCTTACTGCTGTTTCTTCCATATGCCGGTAATGGGCTGAAAACGCCTGTTTTGGGACTCTGCAGAGAAAGTCTCTGCAGACTGCTGAATCCACACACGGGTTTAACTCTGGAAGTTGAGTGCACACATTGACAACCGTTCTGTTAGATAGCTGCGTTTTGGATTTAGAAGCAGATATTTCCCTGTGCTTACTGCTGTTTCTTCCATATGCCGGTAATGGGCTGAAAACGCCTGTGTTGGGACTCTGCAGAGAAAGTCTCTGCAGACTGCTGAATCCACACACGGGTTTAACTCTGGAAGTTGAGTGCACACATTGACAACCGTTCTGTTAGATAGCTGCGTTTTGGATTTAGAAGCAGATATTTCCCTGTGCTTACTGCTGTTTCTTCCATATGCCGGTAATGGGCTGAAAACGCCTGTGTTGGGACTCTGCAGAGAAAGTCTCTGCAGACTGCTGAATCCACACACGGGTTTAAACTCTGGAAGTTGAGTGCACACATTGACAACCGTTCTGTTAGATAGCTGCGTTTTGGATTTAGAAGCAGATATTTCCCTGTGCTTACTGCTGTTTCTTCCATATGCCGGTAATGGGCTGAAAACGCCTGTGTTGGGACTCTGCAGAGAAAGTCTCTGCAGACTGCTGAATCCACACACGGGTTTAACTCTGGAAGTTGAGTGCACACATTGACAACCGTTCTGTTAGATAGCTGCGTTTTGGATTTAGAAGCAGATATTTCCCTGTGCTTACTGCTGTTTCTTCCATATGCCGGTAATGGGCTGAAAACGCCTGTGTTGGGACTCTGCAGAGAAAGTCTCTGCAGACTGCTGAATCCACACACGGGTTTAACTCTGGAAGTTGAGTGCACACATTGACAACCGTTCTGTTAGATAGCTGCGTTTTGGATTTAGAAGCAGATATTTCCCTGTGCTTACTGCTGTTTCTTCCATATGCCGGTAATGGGCTGAAAACGCCTGTTTTGGGACTCTGCAGAGAAAGTCTCTGCAGACTGCTGAATCCACACACGGGTTTAACTCTGGAAGTTGAGTGCACACATTGACAACCGTTCTGTTAGATAGCTGCGTTTTGGATTTAGAAGCAGATATTTCCCTGTGCTTACTGCTGTTTCTTCCATATGCCGGTAATGGGCTGAAAACGCCTGTGTTGGGACTCTGCAGAGAAAGTCTCTGCAGACTGCTGAATCCACACACGGGTTTAACTCTGGAAGTTGAGTGCACACATTGACAACCGTTCTGTTAGATAGCTGCGTTTTGGATTTAGAAGCAGATATTTCCCTGTGCTTACTGCTGTTTCTTCCATATGCCGGTAATGGGCTGAAAACGCCTGTTTTGGGACTCTGCAGAGAAAGTCTCTGCAGACTGCTGAATCCACACACGGGTTTAACTCTGGAAGTTGAGTGCACACATTGACAACCGTTCTGTTAGATAGCTGCGTTTTGGATTTAGAAGCAGATATTTCCCTGTGCTTACTGCTGTTTCTTCCATATGCCGGTAATGGGCTGAAAACGCCTGTTTTGGGACTCTGCAGAGAAAGTCTCTGCAGACTGCTGAATCCACACACGGGTTTAACTCTGGAAGTTGAGTGCACACATTGACAACCGTTCTGTTAGATAGCTGCGTTTTGGATTTAGAAGCAGATATTTCCCTGTGCTTACTGCTGTTTCTTCCATATGCCGGTAATGGGCTGAAAACGCCTGTTTTGGGGACTCTGCAGAGAAAGTCTCTGCAGACTGCTGAATCCACACACGGGTTTAACTCTGGAAGTTGAGTGCACACATTGACAACCGTTCTGTTAGATAGCTGCGTTTTGGATTTAGAAGCAGATATTTCCCTGTGCTTACTGCTGTTTCTTCCATATGCCGGTAATGGGCTGAAAACGCCTGTTTTGGGACTCTGCAGAGAAAGTCTCTGCAGACTGCTGAATCCACACACGGGTTTAACTCTGGAAGTTGAGTGCACACATTGACAACCGTTCTGTTAGATAGCTGCGTTTTGGATTTAGAAGCAGATATTTCCCTGTGCTTACTGCTGTTTCTTCCATATGCCGGTAATGGGCTGAAAACGCCTGTTTTGGGACTCTGCAGAGAAAGTCTCTGCAGACTGCTGAATCCACACACGGGTTTAACTCTGGAAGTTGAGTGCACACATTGACAACCGTTCTGTTAGATAGCTGCGTTTTGGATTTAGAAGCAGATATTTCCCTGTGCTTACTGCTGTTTCTTCCATATGCCGGTAATGGGCTGAAAACGCCTGTTTTGGGACTCTGCAGAGAAAGTCTCTGCTGACTGCTGAATCCACACACGGGTTTAACTCTGGAAGTTGAGTGCACACATTGACAACCGTTCTGTTAGATAGCTGCGTTTTGGATTTAGAAGCAGATATTTCCCTGTGCTTACTGCTGTTTCTTCCATATGCCGGTAATGGGCTGAAAACGCCTGTGTTGGGACTCTGCAGAGAAAGTCTCTGCAGACTGCTGAATCCACACACGGGTTTAACTCTGGAAGTTGAGTGCACACATTGACAACCGTTCTGTTAGATAGCTGCGTTTTGGATTTAGAAGCAGATATTTCCCTGTGCTTACTGCTGTTTCTTCCATATGCCGGTAATGGGCTGAAAACGCCTGTTTTGGGACTCTGCAGAGAAAGTCTCTGCAGACTGCTGAATCCACACACGGGTTTAACTCTGAAAGTTGAGTGCACACATTGACAACCGTTCTGTTAGATAGCTGCGTTTTGGATTTAGAAGCAGATATTTCCCTGTGCTTACTGCTGTTTCTTCCATATGCCGGTAATGGGCTGAAAACGCCTGTGTTGGGACTCTGCAGAGAAAGTCTCTGCAGACTGCTGAATCCACACACGGGTTTAACTCTGGAAGTTGAGTGCACACATTGACAACCGTTCTGTTAGATAGCTGCGTTTTGGATTTAGAAGCAGATATTTCCCTGTGCTTACTGCTGTTTCTTCCATATGCCGGTAATGGGCTGAAAACGCCTGTTTTGGGACTCTGCAGAGAAAGTCTCTGCAGACTGCTGAATCCACACACGGGTTTAACTCTGGAAGTTGAGTGCACACATTGACAACCGTTCTGTTAGATAGCTGCGTTTTGGATTTAGAAGCAGATATTTCCCTGTGCTTACTGCTGTTTCTTCCATATGCCGGTAATGGGCTGAAAACGCCTGTTTTGGGACTCTGCAGAGAAAGTCTCTGCAGACTGCTGAATCCACACACGGGTTTAACTCTGGAAGTTGAGTGCACACATTGACAACCGTTCTGTTAGATAGCTGCGTTTTGGATTTAGAAGCAGATATTTCCCTGTGCTTACTGCTGTTTCTTCCATATGCCGGTAATGGGCTGAAAACGCCTGTTTTGGGACTCTGCAGAGAAAGTCTCTGCAGACTGCTGAATCCACACACGGGTTTAACTCTAGAAGTTGAGTGCACACATTGACAACCGTTCTGTTAGATAGCTGCGTTTTGGATTTAGAAGCAGATATTTCCCTGTGCTTACTGCTGTTTCTTCCATATGCCGGTAATGGGCTGAAAACGCCTGTTTTGGGACTCTGCAGAGAAAGTCTCTGCAGACTGCTGAATCCACACACGGGATTAACTCTTGAAGTTGAGTGCACACATTGACAACCGTTCTGTTAGATAGCTGCGTTTTGGATTTAGAAGCAGATATTTCCCTGTGCTTACTGCTGTTTCTTCCATATGCCGGTAATGGGCTGAAAACGCCTGTGTTGGGACTCTGCAGAGAAAGTCTCTGCAGACTGCTGAATCCACACACGGGTTTAACTCTGGAAGTTGAGTGCACACATTGACAACCGTTCTGTTAGATAGCTGCGTTTTGGATTTAGAAGCAGATATTTCCCTGTGCTTACTGCTGTTTCTTCCATATGCCGGTAATGGGCTGAAAACGCCTGTTTTGGGACTCTGCAGAGAAAGTCTCTGCAGACTGCTGAATCCACACACGGGTTTAACTCTGGAAGTTGAGTGCACACATTGACAACCGTTCTGTTAGATAGCTGCGTTTTGGATTTAGAAGCAGATATTTCCCTGTGCTTACTGCTGTTTCTTCCATATGCCGGTAATGGGCTGAAAACGCCTGTTTTGGGACTCTGCAGAGAAAGTCTCTGCAGACTGCTGAATCCACACACGGGTTTAACTCTGGAAGTTGAGTGCACACATTGACAACCGTTCTGTTAGATAGCTGCGTTTTGGATTTAGAAGCAGATATTTCCCTGTGCTTACTGCTGTTTCTTCCATATGCCGGTAATGGGCTGAAAACGCCTGTTTTGGGACTCTGCAGAGAAAGTCTCTGCAGACTGCTGAATCCACACACGGGTTTAACTCTGGAAGTTGAGTGCACACATTGACAACCGTTCTGTTAGATAGCTCCGTTTTGGATTTAGAAGCAGATGTTTCCCTGTGCTTACTGCTGTTTCTTCCATATGCCGGTAATGGGCTGAAAACACCTGTTTTGGGACTCTGCAGAGAAAGTGTTTGCAGACTGCTGAATCCACACACGGGTTTAACTCTGGAAGTTGAGTGCACACATTGACAACCGTTCTGTTAGATAGCTGCGTTTTGGATTTAGAAGCAGATATTTCCCTGTGCTTACTGCTGTTTCTTCCATATGCCGGTAATGGGCTGAAAACGCCTGTCTTGGGACTCTGCAGAGAAAGTCTCTGCAGACTGCTGAATCCACACACGGGTTTAACTCTGGAAGTTGAGTGCACACATTGACAACCGTTCTGTTAGATAGCTGCGTTTTGGATTTAGAAGCAGATATTTCCCTGTGCTTACTGCTGTTTCTTCCATATGCCGGTAATGGGCTGAAAACGCCTGTTTTGGGACTCTGCAGAGAAAGTCTCTGCAGACTGCTGAATCCACACACGGGTTTAACTCTGGAAGTTGAGTGCACACATTGACAACCGTTCTGTTAGATAGCTGCGTTTTGGATTTAGAAGCAGATATTTCCCTGTGCTTACTGCTGTTTCTTCCATATGCCGGTAATGGGCTGAAAACGCCTGTTTTGGGACTCTGCAGAGAAAGTCTCTGCAGACTGCTGAATCCACACACGGGTTTAACTCTGGAAGTTGAGTGCACACATTGACAACCGTTCTGTTAGATAGCTGCGTTTTGGATTTAGAAGCAGATATTTCCCTGTGCTTACTGCTGTTTCTTCCATATGCCGGTAATGGGCTGAAAACGCCTGTTTTGGGACTCTGCAGAGAAAGTCTCTGCAGACTGCTGAATCCACACACGGGTTTAACTCTGGAAGTTGAGTGCACACATTGACAACCGTTCTGTTAGATAGCTGCGTTTTGGATTTAGAAGCAGATATTTCCCTGTGCTTACTGCTGTTTCTTCCATATGCCGGTAATGGGCTGAAAACGCCTGTTTTGGGACTCTGCAGAGAAAGTCTCTGCAGACTGCTGAATCCACACACGGGTTTAACTCTGGAAGTTGAGTGCACACATTGACAACCGTTCTGTTAGATAGCTGCGTTTTGGATTTAGAAGCAGATATTTCCCTGTGCTTACTGCTGTTTCTTCCATATGCCGGTAATGGGCTGAAAACGCCTGTGTTGGGACTCTGCAGAGAAAGTCTCTGCAGACTGCTGAATCCACACACGGGTTTAACTCTGGAAGTTGAGTGCACACATTGACAACCGTTCTGTTAGATAGCTGCGTTTTGGATTTAGAAGCAGATATTTCCCTGTGCTTACTGCTGTTTCTTCCATATGCCGGTAATGGGCTGAAAACGCCTGTTTTGGGACTCTGCAGAGAAAGTCTCTGCAGACTGCTGAATCCACACACGGGTTTAACTCTGGAAGTTGAGTGCACACATTGACAACCGTTCTGTTAGATAGCTGCGTTTTGGATTTAGAAGCAGATATTTCCCTGTGCTTACTGCTGTTTCTTCCATATGCCGGTAATGGGCTGAAAACGTCTGTTTTGGGACTCTGCAGAGAAAGTCTCTGCAGACTGCTGAATCCACACACGGGTTTAACTCTGGAAGTTGAGTGCACACATTGACAACCGTTCTGTTAGATAGCTGCGTTTTGGATTTAGAAGCAGATATTTCCCTGTGCTTACTGCTGTTTCTTCCATATGCCGGTAATGGGCTGAAAACGCCTGTTTTGGGACTCTGCAGAGAAAGTCTCTGCAGACTGCTGAATCCCACACACGGGTTTAACTCTGGAAGTTGAGTGCACACATTGACAACCGTTCTGTTAGATAGCTGCGTTTTGGATTTAGAAGCAGATATTTCCCTGTGCTTACTGCTGTTTCTTCCATATGCCGGTAATGGGCTGAAAACGCCTGTTTTGGGACTCTGCAGAGAAAGTCTCTGCAGACTGCTGAATCCACACACGGGTTTAACTCTGGAAGTTGAGTGCACACATTGACAACCGTTCTGTTAGATAGCTGCGTTTTGGATTTAGAAGCAGATATTTCCCTGTGCTTACTGCTGTTTCTTTCCATATGCCGGTAATGGGCTGAAAACGCCTGTTTTGGGACTCTGCAGAGAAAGTCTCTGCAGACTGCTGAATCCACACACGGGTTTAACTCTGGAAGTTGAGTGCACACATTGACAACCGTTCTGTTAGATAGCTGCGTTTTGGATTTAGAAGCAGATATTTCCCTGTGCTTACTGCTGTTTCTTCCATATGCCGGTAATGGGCTGAAAACGCCTGTTTTGGGACTCTGCAGAGAAAGTCTCTGCAGACTGCTGAATCCACACACGGGTTTAACTCTGGAAGTTGAGTGCACACATTGACAACCGTTCTGTTAGATAGCTGCGTTTTGGATTTAGAAGCAGATATTTCCCTGTGCTTACTGCTGTTTCTTCCATATGCCGGTAATGGGCTGAAAACGCCTGTTTTGGGACCTCTGCAGAGAAAGTCTCTGCAGACTGCTGAATCCACACACGGGTTTAACTCTGGAAGTTGAGTGCACACATTGACAACCGTTCTGTTAGATAGCTGCGTTTTGGATTTAGAAGCAGATATTTCCCTGTGCTTACTGCTGTTTCTTCCATATGCCGGTAATGGGCTGAAAACGCCTGTTTTGGGACTCTGCAGAGAAAGTCTCTGCAGACTGCTGAATCCACACACGGGTTTAACTCTGGAAGTTGAGTGCACACATTGACAACCGTTCTGTTAGATAGCTGCGTTTTGGATTTAGAAGCAGATATTTCCCTGTGCTTACTGCTGTTTCTTCCATATGCCGGTAATGGGCTGAAAACGCCTGTTTTGGGACTCTGCAGAGAAAGTCTCTGCAGACTGCTGAATCCACACACGGGTTTAACTCTGGAAGTTGAGTGCACACATTGACAACCGTTCTGTTAGATAGCTGCGTTTTGGATTTAGAAGCAGATATTTCCCTGTGCTTACTGCTGTTTCTTCCATATGCCGGTAATGGGCTGAAAACGCCTGTTTTGGGACTCTGCAGAGAAAGTCTCTGCTGACTGCTGAATCCACACACGGGTTTAACTCTGGAAGTTGAGTGCACACATTGACAACCGTTCTGTTAGATAGCTGCGTTTTGGATTTAGAAGCAGATATTTCCCTGTGCTTACTGCTGTTTCTTCCATATGCCGGTAATGGGCTGAAAACGCCTGTGTTGGGACTCTGCAGAGAAAGTCTCTGCAGACTGCTGAATCCACACACGGGTTTAACTCTGGAAGTTGAGTGCACACATTGACAACCGTTCTGTTAGATAGCTGCGTTTTGGATTTAGAAGCAGATATTTCCCTGTGCTTACTGCTGTTTCTTCCATATGCCGGTAATGGGCTGAAAACGCCTGTTTTGGGACTCTGCAGAGAAAGTCTCTGCAGACTGCTGAATCCACACACGGGTTTAACTCTGGAAGTTGAGTGCACACATTGACAACCGTTCTGTTAGATAGCTGCGTTTTGGATTTAGAAGCAGATATTTCCCTGTGCTTACTGCTGTTTCTTCCATATGCCGGTAATGGGCTGAAAACGCCTGTTTTGGGACTCTGCAGAGAAAGTCTCTGCAGACTGCTGAATCCACACACGGGTTTAACTCTGAAAGTTGAGTGCACACATTGACAACCGTTCTGTTAGATAGCTGCGTTTTGGATTTAGAAGCAGATATTTCCCTGTGCTTACTGCTGTTTCTTCCATATGCCGGTAATGGGCTGAAAACGCCTGTGTTGGGACTCTGCAGAGAAAGTCTCTGCAGACTGCTGAATCCACACACGGGTTTAACTCTGGAAGTTGAGTGCACACATTGACAACCGTTCTGTTAGATAGCTGCGTTTTGGATTTAGAAGCAGATATTTCCCTGTGCTTACTGCTGTTTTCTTCCATATGCCGGTAATGGGCTGAAAACGCCTGTTTTGGGACTCTGCAGAGAAAGTCTCTGCAGACTGCTGAATCCACACACGGGTTTAACTCTGGAAGTTGAGTGCACACATTGACAACCGTTCTGTTAGATAGCTGCGTTTTGGATTTAGAAGCAGATATTTCCCTGTGCTTACTGCTGTTTCTTCCATATGCCGGTAATGGGCTGAAAACGCCTGTTTTGGGACTCTGCAGAGAAAGTCTCTGCAGACTGCTGAATCCACACACGGGTTTAACTCTGGAAGTTGAGTGCACACATTGACAAACCGTTCTGTTAGATAGCTGCGTTTTGGATTTAGAAGCAGATATTTCCCTGTGCTTACTGCTGTTTCTTCCATATGCCGGTAATGGGCTGAAAACGCCTGTTTTGGGACTCTGCAGAGAAAGTCTCTGCAGACTGCTGAATCCACACACGGGTTTAACTCTAGAAGTTGAGTGCACACATTGACAACCGTTCTGTTAGATAGCTGCGTTTTGGATTTAGAAGCAGATATTTCCCTGTGCTTACTGCTATTTCTTCCATATGCCGGTAATGGGCTGAAAACGCCTGTTTTGGGACTCTGCAGAGAAAGTCTCTGCAGACTGCTGAATCCACACACGGGATTAACTCTGGAAGTTGAGTGCACACATTGACAACCGTTCTGTTAGATAGCTGCGTTTTGGATTTAGAAGCAGATATTTCCCTGTGCTTACTGCTGTTTCTTCCATATGCCGGTAATGGGCTGAAAACGCCTGTGTTGGGACTCTGCAGAGAAAGTCTCTGCAGACTGCTGAATCCACACACGGTTTAACTCTGGAAGTTGAGTGCACACATTGACAACCGTTCTGTTAGATAGCTGCGTTTTGGATTTAGAAGCAGATATTTCCCTGTGCTTACTGCTGTTTCTTCCATATGCCGGTAATGGGCTGAAAACGCCTGTTTTGGGACTCTGCAGAGAAAGTCTCTGCAGACTGCTGAATCCACACACGGGTTTAACTCTGGAAGTTGAGTGCACACATTGACAACCGTTCTGTTAGATAGCTGCGTTTTGGATTTAGAAGCAGATATTTCCCTGTGCTTACTGCTGTTTCTTCCATATGCCGGTAATGGGCTGAAAACGCCTGTTTTGGGACTCTGCAGAGAAAGTCTCTGCAGACTGCTGAATCCACACACGGGTTTAACCTCTGGAAGTTGAGTGCACACATTGACAACCGTTCTGTTAGATAGCTGCGTTTTGGATTTAGAAGCAGATATTTCCCTGTGCTTACTGCTGTTTCTTCCATATGCCGGTAATGGGCTGAAAACGCCTGTTTTGGGACTCTGCAGAGAAAGTCTCTGCAGACTGCTGAATCCACACACGGGTTTAACTCTGGAAGTTGAGTGCACACATTGACAACCGTTCTGTTAGATAGCTCCGTTTTGGATTTAGAAGCAGATGTTTCCCTGTGCTTACTGCTGTTTCTTCCATATGCCGGTAATGGGCTGAAAACACCTGTTTTGGGACTCTGCAGAGAAAGTGTTTGCAGACTGCTGAATCCACACACGGGTTTAACTCTGGAAGTTGAGTGCACACATTGACAACCGTTCTGTTAGATAGCTGCGTTTTGGATTTAGAAGCAGATATTTCCCTGTGCTTACTGCTGTTTCTTCCATATGCCGGTAATGGGCTGAAAACGCCTGTCTTGGGACTCTGCAGAGAAAGTCTCTGCAGACTGCTGAATCCACACACGGGTTTAACTCTGGAAGTTGAGTGCACACATTTACAACCGTTCTGTTAGATAGCTGCGTTTTGGATTTAGAAGCAGATATTTCCCTGTGCTTACTGCTGTTTCTTCCATATGCCGGTAATGGGCTGAAAACGCCTGTTTTGGGACTCTGCAGAGAAAGTCTCTGCAGACTGCTGAATCCACACACGGGTTTAACTCTGGAAGTTGAGTGCACACATTGACAACCGTTCTGTTAG